>NC_135136.1:3636363-3939393 GCF_051014445.1 Colletes latitarsis | reverse complement strand
TCACGTAGTAATGAAGTACAACACTGAAACAGTCAATTAAACCTGGTTTCCATCAATATTTTAGAGGACAACGCAAGTTAGGTCTAGGTTAGGCCTGGGATTTGCCCTCATCTGGATCATACTTTTGCAGTTTTAACATACATGTTCACCTGATCGAGGGTTTTTTCTGCTTTGGATCACGTAGTAAAGTGGTACCACACTGAAACAGTCCATTAAACCTGGTTTGCATCAATATTTTAGAGGATAACGCATGTTAGGTATAGGTTAGCCCCGAGATTTTCACTCATCAGACTCATACTTTCGCATTCTTCACATACTTGTTGAACGGATCCTGGGTTTTTTCTGGTTTGGATCACGTAGTAATGTGGGGCCACACTGAAACAATCAATTAAACCTGGTCATGATAAATATTTTAGAGGATAACGCATGTTAGGTCTGGGTTTGGTCTAGGATTTGCCCTCGTCAGGCTCATACTTTCGCACATTTCTCATACTTCATGGCTAGATCCTGGGCTATTTCTGGATTGGATCACGTAGTCATGTGGTACCACACTGAAACAGTCGATTAAACCAGGTTTCTATCAATATTTTTGAGGATAACGCAAGTTAGGTCTGGGATAAGTCTGGGATTTGCCCTCATCAGGCTCATACTTTCGTGTTTTTCACATACTTGTTGAACAGATCCTGGGTTTTTTCCTGTTTGGGTCACGTAGTAGTGTGGTACCACACTGAAACAGTCGATTAAACCTGGTTTCGATCAATATTTTTGAGGATAACGCATGTTAGGTCTAGGTTAGGTCTGGGATTTTCACTCATCAGGCTCATACTTTCGCATTTTTCTCATACTTCATGGCTAGATCCTGGGCTATTTCTGGATTGGATCACGTAGTAATGTGGTACCACACTGAAACAGTCGATTAAACCAGGTTTCGATCAATATTTTTGAGGATAACGCAACTTAGGTCTGGGATAGGTCTGGGATTTGCCCTCGTCAGACTCATACTTTCGCAGTTTTAACATACATGTTGACCTGATAGAGGGTTTTTTCTGCTTTGGATCACGTAGTGAAGTGGTACCGCACTGAAGCAGACCATTAAACCTGGTTTGGATCAATATTTTAGAGGATAACGCATGTTAGGTCTAGGTTGGGCCTGGGATTTTCACTCATCAGACACAAATTTTCGCATTCTTCACATACTTGTTGAACGGATCCTGGGTTTTTCCTGGTTTGGATCAGGTAGTAATGTGGGACCACACTGGAGCAGTCAATTAAACCTGGTTTCGATCAATGTTTTAGAGAATATTTCATGTTAGGTCTAGGTTAGGTCTGGGATTTGCTCTCATCAGGCTCATACTTTCGCATATTTCTCATACTTCATGGCTGGATCCTGGGCTATTTCTGGATTGGATCACGTAGTAATGTGGTACCACACTGAAACAGTCGATTAAACCAGGTATCTATCAATATTTTTGAGGATAACGCAAGTTAGGTCTGGGATAGGTCTGGGATTTGCCCTCATCAGGCTCATACTTTCGTGTTTTTCACATACTTGTTGAACAGATCCTGGGTTTTTTCCTGTTTGGGTCACGTAGTAGTGTGGTACCACACTGAAACAGTCGATTAAACCTGGTTTCCATCAATATTTTAGAGGGAAACGCATGTTAGGTCTAGGTTAGGCCTGGGATTTGCCCTCATCAGGGCCATACTTCCGCAGTTTTAACATACATGTTGACCTGATCGAGGGTTCTTTCTGCTTTGGATCACGTAGTGAAGTGGTACCGCACTGTAGCAGACCATTAAACCTGGTTTGGATCAGTATTTTAGAGGATAACGCATGTTATGTTTGGGTTAGGTCTAGGATTTGCCCTCATCAGACTCATACTTTCGTATTCTTCACATACTTGTTGAACGGATCCTGGGTTTTTTCTGGTTTGGATTACGTAGTAATGAGGGACCACACTGAAACAATCAATTAAACCTGGTCTTGATAAATATTTTAGAGGATAAAGCATGTTAGGTCTTCGTTAGGTCTAGGATTTGCCCTCGTCAGGCTCATACTTTCGCATATTTCTCATACTTCATGGCTAGATCCTGGGCTATTTCTGGATTGGATCACGTAGTAATGTGGTACCACACTGAAACAGTCGATTAAACCAGGTTTCGATCAATATTTTTGAGGATAACGCATGTTAGGTATAGGTTGGGTCTGGGTTTTTCACTCATCAGACACATATTTTCGCATTCTTCACATACTTGTTGAACGGATCCTGGGTTTTTCCTGGTTTGGGTCAGGTAGTAATGTGGGACCACACTGGAGCAGTCAATTAAACCTGGTTTCGATCAATGTTTTAGAGAATATTTCATGTTAGGTCTAGGTTAGGTCTGGGATTTGCTCTCATCAGGCTCATTCTATCGCATATTTCTCATACTTCATGGCTAGATCCTGGGCTTTTTCTGGATTGCATCACGTAGTAATGAAGTACAACACTGAAACAGTCAATTAAACCTGGTCTTGATAAATATTTTAGAGGATAACGCATGTTAGGTTTGGGTTAGGTCTAGGATTTGCCCTCATCAGGCTCATACTTTCGCATATTTCTCATACTTCATGGCTAGATCCTGGGCTGTTTCTGGATTGTATCACGTAGTAATGTGGTACCACGCTGAAACAGTCAATTAAAACTGGTTTCGATCAATATTTTAGAGGATAACGCAAGTTAGGTCTGGGATAGGTCTGGGATTCGCCCTCATCAGGCTCATACTTTCGCGTTTTTCACATACTTGTTGAACAGATCCTGGGTTTTTTTTGGGTTTGGATCACGTAGTAATGTGGTAACACACTGAAACAGTCGATTAAACCTGGTTTCGAATAATATTTTAGAGAATAATTCATGTTAGGTCTGGTATAGGTCTGGGATTTGCTCTCATCAGGCTCATTCTTTTGCATATTTCTCATACTTGATGGCTAGATCCTGGGCTTTTTCTGGATTGCATCACGTAGTAATGAAGTACAACACTGAAACAGTCAATTAAACCTGGTTTCCATCAATATTTTAGAGGACAACGCAAGTTAGGTCTAGGTTAGGCCTGGGATTTGCCCTCATCTGGATCATACTTTTGCAGTTTTAACATACATGTTCACCTGATCGAGGGTTTTTTCTGCTTTGGATCACGTAGTAAAGTGGTACCACACTGAAACAGTCCATTAAACCTGGTTTGCATCAATATTTTAGAGGATAACGCATGTTAGGTATAGGTTAGCCCCGAGATTTTCACTCATCAGACTCATACTTTCGCATTCTTCACATACTTGTTGAACGGATCCTGGGTTTTTTCTGGTTTGGATCACGTAGTAATGTGGGGCCACACTGAAACAATCAATTAAACCTGGTCATGATAAATATTTTAGAGGATAACGCATGTTAGGTCTGGGTTTGGTCTAGGATTTGCCCTCGTCAGGCTCATACTTTCGCACATTTCTCATACTTCATGGCTAGATCCTGGGCTATTTCTGGATTGGATCACGTAGTCATGTGGTACCACACTGAAACAGTCGATTAAACCAGGTTTCTATCAATATTTTTGAGGATAACGCAAGTTAGGTCTGGGATAAGTCTGGGATTTGCCCTCATCAGGCTCATACTTTCGTGTTTTTCACATACTTGTTGAACAGATCCTGGGTTTTTTCCTGTTTGGGTCACGTAGTAGTGTGGTACCACACTGAAACAGTCGATTAAACCTGGTTTCGATCAATATTTTTGAGGATAACGCATGTTAGGTCTAGGTTAGGTCTGGGATTTTCACTCATCAGGCTCATACTTTCGCATTTTTCTCATACTTCATGGCTAGATCCTGGGCTATTTCTGGATTGGATCACGTAGTAATGTGGTACCACACTGAAACAGTCGATTAAACCAGGTTTCGATCAATATTTTTGAGGATAACGCAACTTAGGTCTGGGATAGGTCTGGGATTTGCCCTCGTCAGACTCATACTTTCGCAGTTTTAACATACATGTTGACCTGATAGAGGGTTTTTTCTGCTTTGGATCACGTAGTGAAGTGGTACCGCACTGAAGCAGACCATTAAACCTGGTTTGGATCAATATTTTAGAGGATAACGCATGTTAGGTCTAGGTTGGGCCTGGGATTTTCACTCATCAGACACAAATTTTCGCATTCTTCACATACTTGTTGAACGGATCCTGGGTTTTTCCTGGTTTGGATCAGGTAGTAATGTGGGACCACACTGGAGCAGTCAATTAAACCTGGTTTCGATCAATGTTTTAGAGAATATTTCATGTTAGGTCTAGGTTAGGTCTGGGATTTGCTCTCATCAGGCTCATACTTTCGCATATTTCTCATACTTCATGGCTGGATCCTGGGCTATTTCTGGATTGGATCACGTAGTAATGTGGTACCACACTGAAACAGTCGATTAAACCAGGTATCTATCAATATTTTTGAGGATAACGCAAGTTAGGTCTGGGATAGGTCTGGGATTTGCCCTCATCAGGCTCATACTTTCGTGTTTTTCACATACTTGTTGAACAGATCCTGGGTTTTTTCCTGTTTGGGTCACGTAGTAGTGTGGTACCACACTGAAACAGTCGATTAAACCTGGTTTCCATCAATATTTTAGAGGGAAACGCATGTTAGGTCTAGGTTAGGCCTGGGATTTGCCCTCATCAGGGCCATACTTCCGCAGTTTTAACATACATGTTGACCTGATCGAGGGTTCTTTCTGCTTTGGATCACGTAGTGAAGTGGTACCGCACTGTAGCAGACCATTAAACCTGGTTTGGATCAGTATTTTAGAGGATAACGCATGTTATGTTTGGGTTAGGTCTAGGATTTGCCCTCATCAGACTCATACTTTCGTATTCTTCACATACTTGTTGAACGGATCCTGGGTTTTTTCTGGTTTGGATTACGTAGTAATGAGGGACCACACTGAAACAATCAATTAAACCTGGTCTTGATAAATATTTTAGAGGATAAAGCATGTTAGGTCTTCGTTAGGTCTAGGATTTGCCCTCGTCAGGCTCATACTTTCGCATATTTCTCATACTTCATGGCTAGATCCTGGGCTATTTCTGGATTGGATCACGTAGTAATGTGGTACCACACTGAAACAGTCGATTAAACCAGGTTTCGATCAATATTTTTGAGGATAACGCATGTTAGGTATAGGTTGGGTCTGGGTTTTTCACTCATCAGACACATATTTTCGCATTCTTCACATACTTGTTGAACGGATCCTGGGTTTTTCCTGGTTTGGGTCAGGTAGTAATGTGGGACCACACTGGAGCAGTCAATTAAACCTGGTTTCGATCAATGTTTTAGAGAATATTTCATGTTAGGTCTAGGTTAGGTCTGGGATTTGCTCTCATCAGGCTCATTCTATCGCATATTTCTCATACTTCATGGCTAGATCCTGGGCTTTTTCTGGATTGCATCACGTAGTAATGAAGTACAACACTGAAACAGTCAATTAAACCTGGTCTTGATAAATATTTTAGAGGATAACGCATGTTAGGTTTGGGTTAGGTCTAGGATTTGCCCTCATCAGGCTCATACTTTCGCATATTTCTCATACTTCATGGCTAGATCCTGGGCTGTTTCTGGATTGTATCACGTAGTAATGTGGTACCACGCTGAAACAGTCAATTAAAACTGGTTTCGATCAATATTTTAGAGGATAACGCAAGTTAGGTCTGGGATAGGTCTGGGATTCGCCCTCATCAGGCTCATACTTTCGCGTTTTTCACATACTTGTTGAACAGATCCTGGGTTTTTTCTGGTTTGGATCACGTAGCAATGTGGGACCACACTGAAACAGTCCATTAAACCTGGTTTCGCTCAATATTTTAGAAGATAACGCATGTTAGGCCTAGGTTAGGCCTGTGATTTTCACTCATCAGACTCATACTTTCGCATTCTTCACATACTTGTTGAACGGATCCTGGGTTTTTTCTGGTTTGGTTCACGTAGTAATGTGGTACCACACTGGAACATTCAATTAAACCTGGTCTTGATAAACATTTTAGAGGATAACGCATGTTAGGTTTGGGTTAGGTCTAGGATTTGCCCTCATCAGGCTGATACTTTCGCATATTTCTCATACTTCATGGCTAGATCCTGGGCTGTTTCTGGATTGTATCACGTAGTAATGTGGTACCACGCTGAAACAGTCAATTAAGCCTGATTTCGATGAATATTTTAGAGGATAACGCAAGTTAGGTCTGGGATAGGTCTGGGATTCGCCCTCATCAGGCTCATACCTTCGCATATTTCTCATACTTGATGGCTAGATCCTGGGCTTTTTCTGGATTGCATCACGTAGTAATGAAGTACAACACTGAAGCAGTCAATTAAACCTGGTTTCCATCAATATCTTAGAGGACAACGCAAGTTAGGTCTGGGATAAGTCTGGGATTTGCCCTCATCAGGCTCATACTTTCGCGTTTTTCACATACTTGTTGAACAGATCCTGTGTTTTTTCTGGTTTGGATCACGTAGTAGTGTGGTACCACACTGAAACAGTCCATTAAACCATGTTTGGATCAATATTTTAGAGGATAACGCATGTTAGGTCTGGGATAGGTCTGGGATTTGCCCTCATCAGACTCATACTTTCGCACACTTCACATACTCGTTGAACAGATCCTGGGTTATTTTCTGGTTTGGATCACATAGTAATGTGGTACCACACTGAAACAGTCGATTAAACCAGGTTTCGATCAATATGTTTGAGGATAACGCATGTTAGGTCTAGGTTAGGCCTGGGATTTTCACTCATCAGACTCATACTTTCGTATTCTTCACATACTTGTTGAACGGATCCTGGGTTTTTTCTGGTTTGGATTACGTAGTAATGAGGGACCACACTGAAACAATCAAATAAACCTGGTCTTGATAAATATTTTAGAGGATAAAGCATGTTAGGTCTTCGTTAGGTCTAGGATTTGCCCTCGTCAGGCTCATACTTTCGCATATTTCTCATACTTCATGGCTAGATCCTGGGCTATTTCTGGATTGGATCACGTAGTAATGTGGTACCACACTGAAACAGTCGATTAAACCAGGTTTCGATCAATATTTTTGAGGATAACGCAACTTAGGTCTGGGATAGGTCTGGGATATTGACTCAGCAGGCTCGTACTTTCGCATTCTTCACATACTTGTTGAATGGATCCTGGGTTTTTACTGGTTTGGATCACATAGTAATGTGGTACCACACTGAAACATTCAATTAAACCTGGTCTAGATAAATATTTTAGAGGATAACGCATGTTAGGTCTGGGTTAGGTCTAGGATTTGCCCCCATCAGGCTCATACTTTCGCATATTTCTCATACTTCATGGCTGGATCCTGGGCTATTTCTGGATTGGATCAGGTAGTAATGTGGTACCACACTGAAACAGTCAATTAAACCTTGTTTTGATCAATGTTTTGGAGAATAATTCATGTCAGGTCTAGGTGAGGTCTGGGATTTGCTCTCATCAGGCTCATTCTTTCGCATATTTCTCGTACTTGATGGCTAGATCCTGGGCTTTTTCCGGATTGCATCACGTAGTAATGAAGTACAACACTGAAACAGTCAATTCAACCTGGTTTCCATCAATATTTTAGAGGATAACGCATGTTAGGTCTAGGTTCGGCCTGGGATTTTCACTCATCAGACACAAATTTTCGCATTCTTCACATACTTGTTGAACGGATCCTGGGTTTTTCCTGGTTTGGATCAGGTAGTAATGTGGGACCACACTGGAGCAGTCAATTAAACCTGGTTTCGATCAATGTTTTAGAGAATATTTCATGTTAGGTCTAGGTTAGGTCTGGGATTTGCTCTCATCAGGCTCATACTTTCGCATATTTCTCATACTTCATGGCTGGATCCTGGGCTATTTCTGGATTGGATCACGTGGTAATGTGGTACCACACTGAAACAGTCAATTAAACCTGGTTTCCATCAATATTTTAGAGGAAAACGCATGTTAGGTCTAGGTTAGGCCTGGGATTTGCCCTCATCAGGGCCATACTTCCGCAGTTTTAGCATACATGTTGACCTGATCGAGGGTTCTTTCTGCTTTGGATCACGTAGTGAAGTGGTACCGTACTGTAGCAGACCATTAAACCTGGTTTGGATCAGTATTTTAGAGGATAACGCATGTTATGTTTGGGTTAGGTCTAGGATTTGCACTCATCAGGCTCATACTTTCGCATATTTCTCATACTTCATGGCTAGATCCTGGGCTGTTTCAGGATTGTATCACGTAGTAATGTGGTACCACGCTGAAACAGTCAATTAAAACTGGTTTCGATCAATATTTTAGAGGATAACGCAAGTTTGGTCTGGGATAGGTCTGGGATTTGCCCTCATCAGACTCATACTTTCGTATTCTTCACATACATGTTGAACGGATCCTGGGTTTTTTCTGGTTTGGATTACGTAGTAATGAGGGACCACACTGAAACAATCAATTAAACCAGGTCTTGATAAATATTTTAGAGGATAAAGCGTGTTAGGTCTTCGTTAGGTCTAGGATTTGCCCTCGTCAGGCTCATACTTTCGCATATTTCTCATACTTCATGGCTAGATCCTGGGCTATTTCCCGATTGGATCACGTAGTAATGTGGTACCACACTGAAACAGTCGATTAAACCAGGTTTCGATCAATATTTTTGAGGATAACGCTACTTAGGTCTGGGATAGGTCTGGGATTTGCCCTCATCAGACTCATACTTTCGTATTCTTCACATACATGTTGAACGGATCCTGGGTTTTTTCTGGTTTGGATTACGTAGTAATGAGGGACCACACTGAAACAATCAATTAAACCTGGTCTTGATAAATATTTTAGAGGATAAAGCATGTTAGGTCTTCGTTAGGTCTAGGATTTGCCCTCGTCAGGCTCATACTTTCGCATATTTCTCATACTTCATGGCTAGATCCTGGGCTATTTCTGGATTGGATCACGTAGTAATGTGGTACCACACTGAAACAGTCGATTAAACCAGGTTTCTATGAATATTTTTGAGGATAACGCAAGTTAGGTCTGGGATAGGTCTGGGATTTTCACTCATCAGACACAAATTTTCGCATTCTTCACATACTTGTTTGAACGGATCCTGGGTTTTTCCTGGTTTGGATCAGGTAGTAATGTGGGACCACACTGGAGCAGTCAATTAAACCTGGTTTCGATCAATGTTTTAGAGAATATTTCATGTTAGGTCTAGGTCAGGTCTGGGATTTGCTCTCATCAGGCTCATACTTTCGCATATTTCTCATACTTCATGGCTGGATCCTGGGCTATTTCTGGATTGGATCACGTGGTAATGTGGTACCACACTGAAACAGTCAATTAAACCTGGTTTCCATTAATATTTTAGAGGAAAACGCATGTTAGGTCTAGGTTAGGCCTGGGATTTGCCCTCATCAGGGCCATACTTCCGCAGTTTTAACATACATGTTGACCTGATCGAGGGTTCTTTCTGCTTTGGATCACGTAGTGAATTGGTACCGCACTGTAGCAGACCATTAAACCTGGTTTGGATCAGTATTTTAGAGGATAACGCATGTTATGTTTGGGTTAGGTCTAGGATTTGCACTCATCAGGCTCATACTTTCGCATATTTCTCATACTTCATGGCTAGATCCTGGGCTGTTTCAGGATTGTATCACGTAGTAATGTGGTGCCACGCTGAAACAGTCAATTAAAACTGGTTTCGATCAATATTTTAGAGGATAACGCAAGTTAGGTCTGGGATAGGTCTGGGATTCGCCCTCATCAGGCTCATACTTTCGCGTTTTTCACATACTTGTTGAACAAATCCTGGGTTTTTTCTGGTTTGGATCACGTAGTAATGTGGGACCACACTGAAACAGTCCATTAAACCTGGTCATGATCAATATTTTAGAGAATAATTCATGTTATGTCTTGGTTAGGTCTGGGATTTGCTCTCATCAGGCTCATTCTTTCGCATATTTCTCATACTTGATGGCTAGATCCTGGGCTGTTTCTGGATTGTATCACGTAGTAATGTGGTACCACGCTGAAACAGTCAATTAAAACTGGTTTCGATCAATATTTTAGAGGATAACGCAAGTTAGGTCTGGGATAGGTCTGGGATTCGCCCTCATCAGGCTCATACTTTCGCATATTTCTCATACTTCATGGCTAGATCCTGGGCTGTTTCTGGATTGTATCACGTAGTAATGTGGTACCACGCTGAAACAGTCAATTAAAACTGGTTTCGATCAATATTTTAGAGGATAACGCAAGTTAGGTCTGGGATAGGTCTGGGATTCGCCCTCATCAGGCTCATACTTTCGCGTTTTTCACATACTTGTTGAACAGATCCTGGGTTTTTTCTGGTTTGGATCACGTAGTAATGTGGGACCACACTGAAACAGTCCATTAAACCTGGTTTGGATCAATATTTTAGAGGATAACGCAAGTTTGGTCTGGGATAGGTCTGGGATTTGCCCTCATCAGACTCATACTTTCGCACACTTCACATACTCGTTGAACTGATCCTGGGTTATTTTCTGGTTTGGATCACATAGTAATGTGGTACCACACTGAAACAGTCGATTAAACCAGGTTTCCATCAATATTTTAGAGGACAACGCATGTTAGCTCTAGGTTAGGTCTGGGATTTTCACTCATCAGGCTCATACTTTCGCATTTTTCTCATACTTCATGGCTAGATCCTGGGCTATTTCTGGATTGTATCACGTGGTAATATGGTACCACACTGAAACAGTCAATTAAACCTGGTTTCGCAAAATATTTTAGAAGATAACGCATGTTAGGCCTAGGTTAGGCCTGTGATTTTCACTCATCAGACTCATACTTTCGCATTCTTCACATACTTGTTGAACGGATCCTGGGTTTTTTCTGGTTTGGTTCACGTAGTAATGTGGTACCACACTGGAACATTCAATTAAACCTGGTCTTGATAAATATTTTAGAGGATAACGCATGTTAGGTTTGGGTTAGGTCTAGGATTTGCCCTCATCAGGCTGATACTTTCGCATATTTCTCATACTTCATGGCTAGATCCTGGGCTGTTTCTGGATTGTATCACGTAGTAATGTGGTACCACGCTGAAACAGTCAATTAAGCCTGATTTCGATGAATATTTTAGAGGATAACGCAAGTTAGGTCTGGGATAGGTCTGGGATTCGCCCTCATCAGGCTCATACCTTCGCATATTTCTCATACTTGATGGCTAGATCCTGGGCTATTTCTGGATTGCATCACGTAGTAATGAAGTACAACACTGAAGCAGTCAATTAAACCTGGTTTCCATCAATATCTTAGAGGACAACGCAAGTTAGGTCTGGGATAAGTCTGGGATTTGCCCTCATCAGGCTCATACTTTCGCGTTTTTCACATACTTGTTGAACAGATCCTGTGTTTTTTCTGGTTTGGATCACGTAGTAGTGTGCTACCACACTGAAACAGTCCATTAAACCTTGTTTGGATCAATATTTTAGAGGATAACGCATGTTAGGTCTGGGATAGGTCTGGGATTTGCCCTCATCAGACTCATACTTTCGCACACTTCACATACTCGTTGAACTGATCCTGGGTTATTTTCTGGTTTGGATCACATAGTAATGTGGTACCACACTGAAACAGTCGATTAAACCAGGTTTCGATCAATATTTTTGAGGATAACGCATGTTAGGTCTAGGTTAGGCCTGGGATTTTCACTCATCAGACTCATACTTTCGTATTCTTCACATACTTGTTGAACGGATCCTGGGTTTTTTCTGGTTTGGATTACGTAGTAATGAGGGACCACACTGAAACAATCAATTAAACCTGGTCTTGATAAATATTTTAGAGGATAAAGCATGTTAGGTCTTCGTTAGGTCTAGGATTTGCCCTCGTCAGGCTCATACTTTCGCATATTTCTCATACTTCATGGTTAGATCCTGGGCTATTTCTGGATTGGATCACGTAGTAATGTGGTACCACACTGAAACAGTCGATTAAACCAGGTTTCGATCAATATTTTTGAGGATAACGCAACTTAGGTCTGGGATAGGTCTGGGATTTGCCCTCGTCAGACTCATACTTTCGCGTTTTTCACATACTTGTTCAACAGATCCTGGGTGTTTCCGGTTTGGGTCACGTAGTAGTGTGGTACCACACTGAAACAGTCGATTAAACCTGGTTTCGATCAATATTTTAGAGGATAACGCATGTTAGGTCTGGGTTAGGTCTAGGATTTGCCCCCATCAGGCTCATACTTTCGCATATTTCTCATACTTCATGGCTGGATCCTGGGCTATTTCTGGATTGGATCACGTAGTAATGTGGTACCACACTGAAACAGTCGATTAAACCAGGTTTCGATCAATATTTTTGAGGATAACGCATGTTAGGTCTAGGTTAGGCCGGGGATTTTCACTCAGCAGGCTCGTACTTTCGCATTCTTCACATACTTGTTGAACGGATCCTGGGTTTTTACTGGTTTGGATCACATAGTAATGTGGTACCACACTGAAACATTCAATTAAACCTGGTCTAGATAAATATTTTAGAGGATAACGCATGTTAGGTCTGGGTTAGGTCTAGGATTTGCCCCCATCAGGCTCATACTTTCGCATATTTCTCATACTTCATGGCTGGATCCTGGGCTATTTCTGGATTGGATCAGGTAGTAATGTGGTACCACACTGAAACAGTCAATTAAACCTGGTTTTGATCGATGTTTTAGAGAATAATTCATGTCAGGTCTAGGTGAGGTCTGGGATTTGCTCTCATCAGGCTCATTCTTTCGCATATTTCTCGTACTTGATGGCTAGATCCTGGGCTTTTTCCGGATTGCATCACGTAGTAATGAAGTACAACACTGAAACAGTCAATTCAACCTGGTTTCCATCAATATTTTAGAGGACAACGCATGTTAGGTCTAGGTTAGGTCTAGGATTTGCACTCATCAGGCTCATACTTTCGCATATTTCTCATACTTCATGGCTAGATCCTGGGCTGTTTCAGGATTGTATCACGTAGTAACGTGTTACCACGCTGAAACAGTCAATTAAAACTGGTTTCGATCAATATTTTAGAGGATAACGCAAGTTTGGTCTGGGATAGGTCTGGGATTTGCCCTCATCAGGCTCATACTTTCGCGTTTTTCACATACTTGTTGAACTGGTCCTCGGTTTTTTCTGGATTGTATCACGTAGTAATGTGGTACCACGCTGAAACAGTCAATTAAACCTGGTTTCGTTCAATATTTTAGAGGATAACGCAAGTTAGGTCTGGGATAGGTCTGGGATTTGCCCTCATCAGGCTCATTCTTTCGCATATTTCTCGTACTTGATGGCTAGATCCTGGGCTTTTTCCGGATTGCATCACGTAGTAATGAAGTACAACACTGAAACAGTCAATTCAACCTGGTTTCCATCAATATTTTAGAGGACAACGCATGTTAGGTCTAGGTTAGGCCTGGGATTTGCCCTCATCAGGGTCATACTTTCGCAGTTTTAACATACATGTTGACGTGATCGAGGGTTTTTTCTGCCTTGGATCACGTAGTAATGTGGTACCACACTGAAACAGTCCATTAAAGCTGGTTTGGATCAATATTTTAGAGGATAACGCATGTTAGGTCTAGGTTAGCCCTGGGATTTTCACTCATCAGACTCATACTTTCGCATTCTTCACATACTTGTTGAACGGATCCTGGGTTTTTTCTGGTTTGGTTCACGTAGTAATGTGGTACCACACTGGAACATTCAATTAAACCTGGTCTTGATAAATAATTTAGAGGATAACGCATGTTAGGATTGGGTTATGTCTAGGATTTGCCCTTATCAGGCTCATACTTTCGCATATTTCTCATACTTGATGGCTAGATCCTGGGCTGTTTCTGGATTGTATCACGTAGTAATGTGGTACCACGCTGAAACAGTCAATTAAACCTGGTTTCGTTCAATATTTTAGAGGATAACGCAAGTTAGGTCTGGGATAGGTCTGGGATTTGCCCTCATCAGGCTCATACTTTCGCGTTTTTCACATACTTGTTGAACAGATCCTGGGTTTTTTCCGGTTTGGGTCACGTAGTAGTGTGGTACCACACTGAAACAGTCGATTAAACCTGGTTTCGATCAATATTTTTGAGGATAACGCATGTTAGGTCTAGGTTAGGCCGGGGATTTTCACTCATCAGACTCATACTTTCGCATTCTTCACATACTTGTTGAACGGATCGTGGGTTTTTTCTGGTTTGGATCACGTAGTTATTGCGGGACCACACTGAAGCAATCAATGAAACCTGGTCATGATAACTATTTTAGAGGATAACGCATGTTAGGTTTGGGTTAGGTCTGGGATTCGCCCTCATCAGGCTCATACTTTCGCATATTTCTCATACTTGATGGCTAGATCCTGGGCTTTTTCTGGATTGCATCACGTAGTAATGAAGTACAACACTGAAACCGTCATTTAAACCTGGTTTCCATCAATATCTTAGAGGACAACGCAAGTTAGGTCTGGGATAGGTCTGGGATTTGCCCTCATCAGGCTTATACTTTCGCGTTTTTCACATACTTGTTGAACAGATCCTGGGTTTTTTCTGATTTGGATCACGTAGTAATGAAGTACAACACTGAAACAGTCAATTAAACCTGGTTTCCATCAATATTTTAGAGGACAACGCATGTTAGGTCTAGGTAAGGCCTGGGATTTGCGCTCATCAGGGTCATACTTTCGCAGATTTAACATACATGTTGACCTGATCGAGGGTTCTTAATGCTTTGGATCACGTAGTAAAGTGCTACCACCCTGGAACAGTCCATTAAACCTGGTTTGGATCAATATTTTAGAGGATAACGCATGTTAGGTTTGGGTTAGGTCTAGGATTTGCCCTCATCAGGCTCATACATTCGCATATTTCTCATACTTCATGGCTAGATCCTGGGCTGTTTCTGGATTGTATCACGTTGTAATGTGGTACCACGCTGAAACAGTCAATTAAACCTGGTTTCGATCAATATTTTAGAGGATAACGCAAGTTAGGTCTGGGATCCGGGGGATGGGCGCGAAAGCGCGGGCACGGGGAGGATACCGGAAGAATGCTTCGAGCGATTCCCGGTATCCTCCCAAAACGTGCCGAAGGGTCACCGTGGGGTTTTTAGTGGGTAGGTCCCGCGCCTGTCGTTGTACGGGCGCGGGGAATCCCACACACCCCTCCCACCTCTCCCCAAGGAGGTGGGAGGGAGTCTTTCGAAGATTTTCCCCACGACAAAAAAAAAAAAAAAAAAAAAAAAAAAAAAGTTAGGTCTGGGATAGGTCTGGGATTCGCCCTCATCAGGCTCATACTTTCGCGATTTTCACATACTTGTTGAACTGATCCTGGGTTTTTTCTGGTTTGGATCACGTATTAATGCGGTACCACACTGAGACAGTCGATTAAACCCGGTTTCGATCAATATTTTAGAGGATAACGCAAGTTAAGTCTGGGATAGGTCTGGGATTTGACCTCATCAGACTCACACTTTCGCACACTTCACATACTCGTTGAACAGATCCTGGGTTATTTTCTGGTTTGGATCACATAGTAATGTGGTACCACACTGAAACAGCAGATTAAACCAGGTTTCGATCAATATTTTTGAGGATAACGCGTGTTAGGTCTAGGTTAGGCCTGGGATTTTCACTCATCAGACTCATACTTTCGCATTCTTCACATACTTGTTGAACGGATCCTGGGTTTTTTCTGGTTTGGATCACGTAGTAATGTGGGACCACACCGAAACAATCAATTAAATCTGGTCTTGATAAATATTTTAGAGGATAACGCATGTCAGGTCTGGGATAGGTCTGGGATTTGACCTCATCAGGGCCATACTTTCGCAGTTTTAACATGCATGTTGACCTCATCGAGGGTTTTTTCTGCTTTGGATCACGTAGTAAAGTGGTACCACAACTAAAACAGTCAATTAAACCTGGTTTCGATCATTATTTTAGAGGATAACGCGAGTTAGGTCTGGGATAGGTCTGGGATTAGCCCTCATCAGACTCATACTTTCGCATTCTTCACATACTTGTTGAACGGATCCTGGGTTTTTTCCGGTTTGGGTCAAGTAGTTGTGTGGTACCACACTGAAACAGTCGATTAAACCTGGTTTCGATCAATATTTTTGAGGATAACGCATTTTAGGTCTAGGTTAGGCCGGGGATTTTCACTCAGCAGACTCATACTTTCGCATTCTTCACATACTTGTTGAACGGATCCTGGGTTTTTACTGGTTTGGATCACGTTGTAATGTCGTACCACACTGAAACATTCAATTAAACCTGGTTTTGATCAATATTTTAGAGAATAATTCATGTTAGGTCTAGGTTAGGTCTGGTATTTGCTCTCATCAGGCTCATTCTTTCGCATATTTCTCATACTTGATGGCTAGATCCTGGGCTTTTTCTGGATTGCATCACGTAGTAATGAAGTACAACACTGAAACAGTCAATTCAACCTGGTATCGATCAATATTTTAGAGGACAACGCATGTTAGGTCTAGGTTAGGCCTAGGATTTGCCCTCATCGGGGTCATACTTTCGCAGTTTTAACATACATGTTGACGTGATCGAGGGTTTTTTCTGCTTTGGATCACGTAGTAAAGTGGTACCACACTGAAACAGTCCATTAAACCTGGTTTGGATCCACATTTTAGAGGATAACGCATGTTAGGTCTAGGTTAGCCCTGGGATTTTCACTCATCAGACTCATACTTTCGCATTCTTCACATACTTGTTGAACGGATCCTGGGTTTAACCTGGATTGCATCACGTAGTAATGAAGTACGACACTGAAACAGTCAATTAAACCTGGTTTCAATCAATGTTTTAGAGGATAAGACATGTTAGGTCTGGGTTTGGCCTGGGATTTTCACTCATCAGACTCATACTTTCGCATACTTCACATACTTGTTGAACGGATCCTGGGTTTTTTCTGGTTTGGATCACATAGTAATGTGGTACCACACTGAAACAGTCGATTAAACCAGGTTTCGATCAATATTTGTGAGGATAACGCATGTTAGGTCTAGGTTAGGCCGGGGATTTTCACTCATCAGACTCATACTTTCGCATTCCTCTCATACTTGTTGAACTGATCCTGGGTTTTTTCTGGTTTGGATCACGTAGTAATGTGGTACCACACTGCAACAGTCGATTAAACCTGGTTTCGATCAATATTTTAGAGGATAACGCAAGTTAAGTCTGGGATTGGTCTGGGATTTGCCCTCATCAGACTCATACTTTCGCACACTTCACATACTCGTTGAACAGATCCTGGGTTATTTTCAGGTTTGGATCATATAGTAATGTGGTACCACACCGAAACAGTCGATTAAACCAGGTTTCGATCAATATTTTTGAGGATAACGCATGTTAGGTCTAGGTTAGGCCAGGGATTTTCACTCATCAGACTCATACTTTCGCATTGTTCACATACTTGTTGAACGGATCCCGGGTTTTTTCTGGTTTGGATCACGTTGTAATGTGGGACCACACTGAAACAATCAATTAAACCTGGTGTTGATAAATATTTTAGAGGATAACGTATGTTAGGTTTGGGTTAGGTTTAGGATTTGCCCTCAGCAGGCTCATACTTTCGCATATCTCTCATACTTCATGGCTAGATCCTGGGCTGTTTCTGGATTGTATCACGTAGTAATGTGGTACCACGCTGAAACAGTCAATTAAACCTGGTTTCGATCAATATTTTAGAGAATAATTCATGTTAGGTCTAGGTTAGGTCTGGGATTTGCTCTCATCAGGCTCGTTGTTTCGCATATTTCTCATACTTGATGGCTGGATCCTGGGCTTTTTCTGGATTGCATCATGTAGTAATGTGGTACCACGCTGAAACAGTCAATTAAACCTGGTTTCGATCAATATTTTAGAGGATAACGCAAGTTAGGTCTGGCATAGGTCTGGGATTCGCCCTCATCAGGCTCATACTTTCGCGTTTTTCACATACTTGTTGAACAGATCCTGGGTTTTTTCTGGTTTGTATCACGTAGTAGTGTGGTACCACACTGATACAGTCGATTAAACCTGGTTTCGATCAATATTTTAGAGGATAACGCAAGTTAAGTCTGGGATTGGTCTGGGATTTGACATCATCAGACTCATACTTTCGCATTCTTCACATACTTGTTGAACGGATCCTGGGTTTTTTCTGGTTTGGATCACGTTGTAATGTGGGTCCACACTGAAGCAGTCAATTAAACCTGGTTTCGACCAATATTTTAGAGAATAATTCATGTTAGGTCTAGGTTAGGTCTGGGATTAGCTCTCATCAGGCTCGTTGTTTCGCATATTTCTCATACTTGATGGCTAGATCCTGGGCTTTTTCTGGACTGCATCACGTAGTAATGTGGTACCACACTGAAACAGTCGATTAAACCTGGTTTCGATGAATATTTTTGAGGATAACGCATGTTAGGTCTGGGTTAGGTCTAGGATTTGCCCTCATCAGACTCATACTTTCGCATTCTTCACGTACTTGTTGAACGGATCCTGGGTTTTTTCTGGACTGTATCACGTAGTAATGTAGTACCACGCTGAAACAGTCAATTAAACCTGGTTTCGATCAATATTTTAGAGGATAACGCAAGTTAGGTCTGGGATAGGTCTGGGATTCGCCCTAATCAGGCTCATACTTTCGCGTTTTTCACATACTTGGTGAACTGATCCTGGGTTTTTTCTGGTTTGGATCAGGTAGTAATGTGGTACCACACTGAAACAGTCGATTAAACCAGGTTTCGATCAATATTTTTGAGGATAAAGCATGTTAGGTCTAGGTTAGGCCTGGGATTTCCACTCATCAGACTCATACTTTCGCATTCTTCACATACTTGTTGAACAGATCCTGGGTTTTTTCTGGTTTGGATCACGTAGTAATGTGGTACCACGCTGAAACAGTCAATTAAACCTGGTTTCGATCAATATTTTAGAGGATACCGCAAGTTAGGTCTGGGATAGGGCTGGGATTCGCCCTAATCAGGCTCATACTTTCGCGTTTTTCACATACTTGTTGAACTGATCCTGGGTTTTTTCTGGTTTGGATCACGTAGTAATGTGGTACCACACTGAAACAACCAATTAAACCTGGTCTTGATAAATATTTTAGAGGATAACGCATGTTAGGTCTGGGTTAGGTCTAGGATTTGCCCTCATCAGGCTCTTACTTTCGCATATTTCTCATACTTCATGGCTAGATCCTGGGCTATTTCTGGATTGGATCACGTAGTAAAGTGGTACCACACTGAAGCATTCAATGAAACCTGGTCTGGATAAATATTTTAGAGGATAACGCATCTTAGGTCTGGGTTAGGTCTAAGATTTGCCCTCATCAGGCTCACAGTTTCGCGTTTTTCACATACTTGTTGAACAGATCCTGGGTTTTTTCTGGTTTGGATCACGAATTAGTGTGGTACCACACTGAAGCTGTCCATTAAACCTGGTTTCGCTCAATATTTTAGAGGATAACGCATGTTAGGTCTAGGTTAGGTCTGGGATTTGCTCTCATCAGGATCATTCTTTCGCATATTTCTCATACTTGATGGCTAGATCCTGGGTTTTTTCTGGACTGTATCACGTAGTAATGTAGTACCACGCTGAAACAGTCAATTAAACCTGGTTTCGATCAATATTTTAGAGGATAACGCAAGTTAGGTCTGGGATAGGTCTGGGATTCGCCCTAATCAGGCTCATACTTTCGCGTTTTTCTCATACATGTTGAACAGATCCTGGGTTTTTTCTGGTTTGGATCACGTAGTAATGTGGGACCACACTGAAACAACCAATTAAACCTGGTCTTGATAAATATTTTAGAGGATAACGCATCTTAGGTCTGGGTTAGGTCTAAGATTTGCCCTCATCAGGCTCAGAGTTTCGCGTTTTTCACATACTTGTTGAACAGAACCTGGGTTGCTTCTGGTTTGGACCACGTAGTAATGTGGTACCACACTGAAACAGTCGATTAAACCAGGTTTCGATCAATATTTTTGAGGATAACGCATGTTAGGTCTGGGTTAGGTCTAGGATTTGCTCTCGTCAGGCTCATACTTTCGCATGTTTCTCATACTTCAAGGCTAGATCCTGGGCTATTTCTGGATTGGACCACGTAGTAATGTGGTACCACACTGAAACAATCAATGAAACCTGGTTTCGATCAATATTTTAGAGGATACCGCAAGTTAGGTCTGGGATAGGGCTGGGATTCGCCCTAATCAGGCTCATACATTCACGTGTTTCACATACTTGTTGTACTGATCCTGGGTTTTTTCTGGTTTGGATCACGTAGTAATGTGGTACCACACTGAAACAGTCGATTAAACCTGGTTTCGATCAATATATTAGAGGATAACGCAAGTTAGGTCTGGGATAGGTCTGGGATTTGACCTCATCAGACTCATACTTTCGCACGTTCACATACTCGTTGAACAGATCCTGGGTTATTTTCTGGTTTGGATCACATAGTAATGTGGTACCACACTGAAACAGTCGATTAAACCTGGTTTCCATCAATATTTTAGAGGACAACGCAACTTAGGTCTGGGATAGGTCTGGGATTTGCCCTCACCGGGACATACTTTCGCATTTTTCACATACATGTTGAGCAGATCCTGGGTTTTTTCTGGATTGGACCGCGCAGTAATGTGGTACCACACTGAAACAGTCCACTAAACCTGGTTTCGATCAATAGTTTAGAGGACAGCGCATGTTAGGTCTAGGTTAGGCCTGGGATTTGCCCTTATCAGGGTCATACTTTCGCAGTTTCAACATACATGTTGACCTGATCGAGGGTTTTTTCTGCTTTGGATCACCTAGTCATGTATTACCACACTGAGACAGTCCATTAAACCTGGTTTCGATCAATATTTTAGAGAAGAATTCATGTTAGGTCTAGGTTAGGTCTGGGATTTGCTCTCATCAGGCTTGTACTTTCGCATATTTCTCATACTTCATGGCTAGATCCTGGGCTATTTATGGATTGGGTCTCGTAGTAATGTGGCACCACACTAAAACAGTCAATTAAAGCTGGTTTCGACCAATATTTTAGAGGATAACGCATGTTAGGTCTGGGTTATGTCTAGAATTTGCGCTCATCAGGCTCATACTTTCGCATATTTCTCATAATTCATGGCTAGATCCTGGGCTATTTCTGGATTGCATCACGTAGTAATGTAGTACCACACTGAAACAGTCAATTAAACCTGGTTTCAATCAATATTTTAGAGGACAACGCAACTTAGGTCTGGGATAGGCCTGGGATTTGCCCTTATCAGGGTCATACTTTCGCAGTTTCAACATACATGTTGAACTGATCCTGGGTTTTTTCTGGTTTGGGTCACGTAGTAATGTGGTACCACAGTGAAACAGTCCAGTAAACCTGGTTTCGATCAATATTTTTGAGGATAACACATGTTAGGTCTAGGTTAGGTCTGGGATTTGCTCTCATCAGGCTCATTCTTTCGCATATTTCTCATACTTGATGGCTAGATCCTGAGCTTTTTCTGGATTGGATCACGTAGTAATGTTGAACCACACTGAAACAGTCAATTAACTCTGGTTTCGATCACTATTTTAGAGGATAACGCATGTTAGGTCTGGGATAGGTCTGGGATTTTCTCTCATCAGACTCATACTTTCGCATTCCTCTCATACTTGTTGAACGGATCCTGTGTTCTTTCTGGTTTGGATCACGTAGTGATGTGGTACCACACTGAAACAGTCCATTAAACCTGGTTTCGATCAATATTTTAGAGGATAACGCATGTTAGGTCTAGGTTAGGCCTGGGATTTGCCCTCATCAGGGTCATACTTTCGCGTTTTTCACATACTTGTTGAACAGATCCTGGGTTTTTTCTAGTTTGGATCACGTAGTAATGTGGTACCACACTGAAGCAGTCCATTAAACCTGGTTTCGATCAATATTTTAGAGGATAACGCATGTTATGTCTAGGTGAGACCTGGGATTAGCCCTCATCAGACTCATACTTTCGCATACTTCACATACTCGTTGAACAGATACTGGGTTTTTTTCTCGTTTGGATCACGTAGTAATGTGGCACCACACTGAAACAGTCGATTAAACCTGGTTTCGATCGATATCTTTGAGGATAACGCATGTTAGGTCTAGGTTAGGCCTGGGATTTTCACTCACCAGACTCATACTTTCGCACACTTCACATACTCGTTGAACAGATCCTGGGTTATTTTCAGGTTTGGATCATATAGTAATGTGGTACCACACCGAAACAGTCGATTAAACCAGGTTTCGATCAATATTTTTGAGGATAACGCATGTTAGGTCTAGGTTAGGTTTAGGATTTGCCCTCAGCAGGCTCATACTTTCGCATATCTCTCATACTTCATGGCTAGATCCTGGGCTGTTTCTGGATTGTATCACGTAGTAATGTGGTACCACGCTGAAACAGTCAATTAAACCTGGTTTCGATCAATATTTTAGAGAATAATTCATGTTAGGTCTAGGTTAGGTCTGGGATTTGCTCTCATCAGGCTCGTTGTTTCGCATATTTCTCATACTTGATGGCTGGATCCTGGGCTTTTTCTGGATTGCATCATGTAGTAATGTGGTACCACGCTGAAACAGTCAATTAAACCTGGTTTCGATCAATATTTTAGAGGATAACGCAAGTTAGGTCTGGCATAGGTCTGGGATTCGCCCTCATCAGGCTCATACTTTCGCGTTTTTCACATACTTGTTGAACAGATCCTGGGTTTTTTCTGGTTTGTATCACGTAGTAGTGTGGTACCACACTGAAACAGTCGATTAAACCTGGTTTCGATCAATATTTTAGAGGATAACGCAAGTTAAGTCTGGGATTGGTCTGGGATTTGACATCATCAGACTCATACTTTCGCATTCTTCACATACTTGTTGAACGGATCCTGGGTTTTTTCTGGTTTGGATCACGTTGTAATGTGGGTCCACACTGAAGCAGTCAATTAAACCTGGTTTCGACCAATATTTTAGAGAATAATTCATGTTAGGTCTAGGTTAGGTCTGGGATTTGCTCTCATCAGGCTCGTTGTTTCGCATATTTCTCATACTTGATGGCTAGATCCTTGGCTTTTTCTGGATTGCATCACGTAGTAATGTGGTACCACACTGAAACAGTCGATTAAACCTGGTTTCGATGAATATTTTAGAGGATAACGCAAGTTAAGTCCGGGATTGGTCTGGGATTTGACCTCATCAGACTCATACTTTCGCACCCTTCACATACTCGTTGAACAGATCCTGGGCTATTTCTGGATTGGATCACGTAGTAAAGTGGTACCACACTGAAACATTCAATGAAACCTGGTCTGGATAAATATTTTAGAGGATAACGCATCTTAGGTCTGGGTTAGGTCTAAGATTTGCCCTCATCAGGCTCACAGTTTCGCGTTTTTCACATACTTGTTGAACAGATCCTGGGTTTTTTCTGGTTTGGATCACGAAGTAGTGTGGTACCACACTGAAACAGTCCATTAAACCTGGTTTCGCTCAATATTTTAGAGGATAACGCATGTTAGGTCTAGGTTAGGTCTGGGATTTGCTCTTATCAGGCTCATTCTTTCGCATATTTCTCATACTTGATTGCTATATCCTGGGCTTTTTCTGGATTGCATCACGTAGTAATCTAGTATCACACTGAAACAGTCAATGAAACCTGGTTTCCATCAATATTTTAGAGGACAACGCAAGTTAGGTTTAGGTAAGGCCTGAGATTTTCACTGATCAGACTCATTCTTTCGCATATTTCTCATACATGTTGAACAGATCCTGGGTTTTTTCTGGTTTGGATCACGTAGTAATGTGGGACCACACTGAAACAACCAATTAAACCTGGTCTTGATAAATATTTTAGAGGATAACGCATGTTAGGTCTGGGTTAGGTCTAGGATTTGCCCTCATCAGGCTCATACTTTCGCGTTTTTCACATACTTGTTGAACTGATCCTGGGTTTTTTCTGGTTTGGATCAGGTAGTAATGTGGTACCACACTGAAACAGTCGATTAAACCTGGTTTCGATCAATATTTTAGAGGATAACGCATGTTAGGTCTGGGATAGGTCTGGGATTTGACCTCGTCAGACTCATACTTTCGCACCCTTCACATACTCGTTGAACAGATCCTGGGTTATTTTCTGGTTTGGATCACATTGTAATGTGGTACCACACTGAAACAGTCGACTAAACCAGGTTTCGATCAATATTTTTGAGGATAACGCATGTTAGGTCTGGGTTAGGTCTAGGATTTGCCCTCATCAGACTCATACTTTCGCATTCTTCACGTACTTGTTGAACGGATCCTGGGTTTTTTCTGGACTGTATCACGTAGTAATGTAGTACCACGCTGAAACAGTCAATTAAACCTGGTTTCGATCAATATTTTAGAGGATAACGCAAGTTAGGTCTGGGATAGGTCTGGGATTCGCCCTAATCAGGCTCATACTTTCGCGTTTTTCACATACTTGGTGAACTGATCCTGGGTTTCTTCTGGTTTGGATCAGGTAGTAATGTGGTACCACACTGAAACAGTCGATTAAACCAGGTTTCGATCAATATTTTTGAGGATAAAGAATGTTAGGTCTAGGTTAGGCCTGGGATTTCCACTCATCAGACTCATACTTTCGCATTCTTCACATACTTGTTGAACAGATCCTGGGTTTTTTCTGGTTTGGATCACGTAGTAATGTGGTACCACGCTGAAACAGTCAATTAAACCTGGTTTCGATCAATATTTTAGAGGGTACCGCAAGTTAGGTCTGGGATAGGGCTGGGATTCGCCTTAATCAGGCTCATACTTTCGCGTTTTTCACATACTTGTTGAACTGATCCTGGGTTTTTTCTGGTTTGGATCACGTAGTAATGTGGTACCACACTGAAACAACCAATTAAACCTGGTCTTGATAAATATTTTAGAGGATAACGCATGTTAGGTCTGGGTTAGGTCTAGGATTTGCCCTCATCAGGCTCTTACTTTCGCATATTTCTCATACTTCATGGCTAGATCCTGGGCTATTTCTGGATTGGATCACGTAGTAAAGTGGTACCACACTGAAGCATTCAATGAAACCTGGTCTGGATAAATATTTTAGAGGATAACGCATCTTAGGTCTGGGTTAGGTCTAAGATTTGCCCTCATCAGGCTCACAGTTTCGCGTTTTTCACATACTTGTTGAACAGATCCTGGGTTTTTTCTGGTTTGGATCACGAATTAGTGTGGTACCACACTGAAACTGTCCATTAAACCTGGTTTCGCTCAATATTTTAGAGGATAACGCATGTTAGGTCTAGGTTAGGTCTGGGATTTGCTCTCATCAGGATCATTCTTTCGCATATTTCTCATACTTGATGGCTAGATCCTGGGTTTTTTCTGGACTGTATCACGTAGTAATGTAGTACCACGCTGAAACAGTCAATTAAACCTGGTTTCGATCAATATTTTAGAGGATAACGCAAGTTAGGTCTGGGATAGGTCTGGGATTCGCCCTAATCAGGCTCATACTTTCGCGTTTTTCTCATACATGTTGAACAGATCCTGGGTTTTTTCTGGTTTGGATCACGTAGTAATGTGGGACCACACTGAAACAACCAATTAAACCTGGTCTTGATAAATATTTTAGAGGATAACGCATCTTAGGTCTGGGATAGGTCTAAGATTTGCCCTCATCAGGCTCAGAGTTTCGCGTTTTTCACATACTTGTTGAACAGAACCTGGGTTGCTTCTGGTTTGGATCACGTAGTAATGTGGTACCACACTGAAACAGTCGATTAAACCAGGTTTCGATCAATATTTTTGAGGATAACGCATGTTAGGTCTGGGTTAGGTCTAGGATTTGCTCTCGTCAGGCTCATACTTTCGCATGTTTCTCATACTTCAAGGCTAGATCCTGGGCTATTTCTGGATTGGACCACGTAGTAATGTGGTACCACACTGAAACAATCAATGAAACCTGGTTTCGATCAATATTTTAGAGGATAACGCAAGTTAGGTCTGGGATAGGTCTGGGATTCGCCCTAATCAGGCTCATACATTCGCGTGTTTCACATACTTGTTGTACTGATCCTGGGTTTTTTCTGGTTTGGATCACGTAGTAATGTGGTACCACACTGAAACAGTCGATTAAACCTGGTTTCGATCAATATATTAGAGGATAACGCAAGTTAGGTCTGGGATAGGTCTGGGATTTGACCTCATCAGACTCATACTTTCGCACCCTTCACATACTCGTTGAACAGATCCTGGGTTATTTTCTGGTTTGGATCACATAGTAATGTGGTACCACACTGAAACAGTCGATTAAACCTGGTTTCGATCAATATTTTAGAGGATATCGCAAGTTAGGTCTGGGATAGGTCTGGGATTTGCCCTCATCAGGCTCATACTTTCGCGTTTTTTACATACTTGTTGCACTGATCCTGGGTTTTTTCTGGTTTGGATCACGTAGTAATGTGGGACCACTCTGAAACAGTCAATTAAACCTGGTTTCGATCAATATTTTAGAGAATAATTCATGTTAGGTCCTGGTTATTTCTGGGATTTACTCCCATCAGGCTCATTCTTTCGCATATTACTCATACTTGATGGCTAGATCCTGGGCTCTTTGTGGATTGGATCACGTAGTAATGTGGGACCACACTGAAACAGTGAATTAAACCTGGTTTCCATCAATATCTTAGAGGACAACGCAAGTTAGGTCTGGAATAGCTCTGGGATTTGCCCTCATCAGGCTCATACTTTCGCCTTTTTTCACATACTTGTTGATCAGATCCTGGGTTTTTTCTGGTTTGGATCACGTAGTAGTGAGGTACCACACTGAAACAATCAATTAAACCTGGTCTTGATAAATATTTTAGAGGATAACGCATGTTAGGTTTGGGTAAGGTTTAGGATTTGCCCTCAGCAGGCTCATACTTTCGCATATCTCTCATACTTCATGGCTAGATCCTGGGCTGTTTCTGGATTGTATCACGTAGTAATGTGGTACCACGCTGAAACAGTCAATTAAACCTGGTTTCGATCAATATTTTAGAGAATAATTCATGTTAGGTCTAGGTTAGGTCTGGGATTTGCTCTCATCAGGCTCATTCTGTCGCATATTTCTCATACATGTTGAATAGATCCTGGGCTTTTTCTGGATTGCATCACGTAGTAATGTAGTACCACACTGAAACAGTTAATGAAACCTGGTTTCTATCAATATTTTAGAGGACAACGCATGTTAGGTCTAGGTAAGGCCTGAGATTTTCACTGATCAGACTCATACTTTCGCATTCTTCACATACTTGTTGAACGGATCCTGGGTTTTTTCTGGTTTGGAACACGTAGTAATGTGGTAACACACTGAAACATTCAATTAAACCTGGTCTTGTTAAATATTTTAGAGAATAACGCATGTTAGGTCTGGGTTAGGTCTAGGATTTGCCCTCATCAGGCTCATTCTTTCGCATATTTCTCATACTTCATGGCTGGATCCTGGGCTATTTCTGGATTGGATCACGTAGTAATGTGGTACCACACTCAAACAGTCAATTAAACCTGGTTTCGATTAATATTTTAGAGAATAATTCATGTTAGGTCTGGGTTACGTCTGGGATTTGCTCTCATCAGGCTCCTTCTTTCGCATATTTCTCATACTTGATGGCTAGATCCTGGGCTTTTTCTGGTTTGGTTCACGTAGTAATGTGGTACCACACTGAAACATTCAATAAAACCTGGTCTTGATAAATATTCTAGAGGATAACGCATGTTAGGTCTGGGTCAGGTCTAGAATTTGCCCACATCATGCTCATACTTTCGCATCCTTCTCATACATCATGGCTAGATCCTGGGCTATTTCTGGATTGTATCACGTAGTAATGTGGTACCACGCAGAAACAGTCAATTAAACCTGGTTTCGATCAATATTTTTGAGGATAACGCAAGTTAGGTCTGGGATAGGTCTGGGATTCGCCCTCATCAGGCTCATACTTTCGCGTTTTTCACATACTTGTTGAACTGATCCTGGGTTTTTTCTGGTTTGGGTCACGTAGTAATGTGGTACCACACTGAAACAGTCCGTTAAACCTGGTTTCGATCAATATTTTATAGAATAATTCATGTTAGGTCTAGATTTGGTCTGGCATATGCTCTCATCAGGCTCATTCTTACGCATATTTCTCATACTTGATGGCTTGATCCTGGGCATTTTCTGGATTGCATCACGTAGTAATGTAGTACCACACTGAAATAGTTAATTAAACCTGGTTTCCATCAATATTTTAGAGGACAACGCAACTTAGGTCTGGGATAGGTCTGGGATTTGCCCTCACCGGGACATACTTTCGCATTTTTCACATACATGTTGAACAGATCCTGGGTTTTTTCTGGATTGGATCGCGCAGTAATGTGGTACCACACTGAAACAGTCCACTAAACCTGGTTTCGATCAATAGTTTAGAGGACAGCGCATGTTAGGTCTAGGTTAGGCCTGGGATTTGCCCTTATCAGGGTCATACTTTCGCAGTTTCAACATACATGTTGACCTGATCGAGGGTTTTTTCTGCTTTGGATCACCTAGTCATGTATTACCACACTGAGACAGTCCATTAAACCTGGTTTCGATCAATATTTTAGAGAAGAATTCATGTTAGGTCTAGGTTAGGTCTGGGATTTGCTCTCATCAGGCTTGTACTTTCGCATATTTCTCATACTTCATGGCTAGATCCTGGGCTATTTATGGATTGGGTCTCGTAGTAATGTGGCACCACACTAAAACAGTCAATTAAAGCTGGTTTCGACCAATATTTTAGAGGATAACGCATGTTAGGTCTGGGTTATGTCTAGAATTTGCGCTCATCAGGCTCATACTTTCGCATATTTCTCATAATTCATGGCTAGATCCTGGGCTATTTCTGGATTGCATCACGTAGTAATGTAGTACCACACTGAAACAGTCAATTAAACCTGGTTTCAATCAATATTTTAGAGGACAACGCAACTTAGGTCTGGGATAGGCCTGGGATTTGCCCTTATCAGGGTCATACTTTCGCAGTTTCAACATACATGTTGAACTGATCCTGGGTTTTTTCTGGTTTGGGTCACGTAGTAATGTGGTACCACAGTGAAACAGTCCAGTAAACCTGGTTTCGATCAATATTTTTGAGGATAACACATGTTAGGTCTAGGTTAGGTCTGGGATTTGCTCTCATCAGGCTCATTCTTTCGCATATTTCTCATACTTGATGGCTAGATCCTGAGCTTTTTCTGGATTGGATCACGTAGTAATGTTGAACCACACTGAAACAGTCAATTAACTCTGGCTTCGATCACTATTTTAGAGGATAACGCATGTTAGGTCTGGGATAGGTCTGGGATTTTCTCTCATCAGACTCATACTTTCGCATTCCTCTCATACTTGTTGAACGGATCCTGTGTTCTTTCTGGTTTGGATCACGTAGTGATGTGGTACCACACTGAAACAGTCCATTAAACCTGGTTTCGATCAATATTTTAGAGGATAACGCATGTTAGGTCTAGGTTAGGCCTGGGATTTGCCCTCATCAGGGTCATACTTTCGCGTTTTTCACATACTTGTTGAACAGATCCTGGGTTTTTTCTAGTTTGGATCACGTAGTGATGTGGTACCACACTGAAACAGTCCATTAAACCTGGTTTCGATCAATATTTTAGAGGATAACGCATGTTAGGTCTAGGTTAGGCCTGGGATTTGCCCTCATCAGGGTCATACTTTCGCGTTTTTCACATACTTGTTGAACAGATCCTGGGTTTTTTCTAGTTTGGATCACGTAGTAATGTGGTACCACATTGAAGCAGTCCATTAAACCTGGTTTCGATCAATATTTTAGAGGATAACGCATGTTATGTCTAGGTGAGACCTGGGATTAGCCCTCATCAGACTCATACTTTCGCATTCTTCACATACTCGTTGAACGGATCTTGGGTTTTTTCTGGTTTGGATCACGTAGTAATGTGGTACCACACTGAAACAGTCGATTAAACCTGGTTTCGATCAATATTTTAGGGGATAACGCAGGTTTGGTCTGGGGTAGGTCTGGGAATTGCCCTCATCAGACTCACACTTTCGCACACTTCACATACTCGTTGAACAGATCCCGGGTTATTTTCTGGTTCGGATCACGTAGTAATGTGGTACCACACTGAAACAGTCCATTAAACCTGGTTTCGATCAATATCTTTGAGGATAACGCATGTTAGGTCTGGGTTAGGTCTAGGATTTGCCCTCATCAGGCTCATACTTTCGCATATTTCTCATACTTCATGGCTAGATCCTGGGCTATTTCTGGATTGCATCACGTAGTAATGTAGTACCACACTGATACAGTCAACTAAACCTGGTTTCCATCAATATTTTAGAGGATAACGCATGTTATGTGTAGGTTAGGCCTGGGATTTGCCCTGATCAGGCTCATACTTTCGCATATTTCTAATACTTCATGGCTAGATCCTGGGCTCTTTCTGGACTGGATCGCGTAGTAATGTGGTACCACACTGAAACAGTCCATTAAACCTGGTTTCGATCAATATTTTTGAGGATAACACATGTTTGGTCTAGGTTAGGTCTGGGATTTGCTCTCATCAGGCTCATTCTTTCGCATATTTCTCATCCTTGATGGCTAGATCCTGAGCTTTATCTGGATTGGATCACTTAGTAATGTAGAACCACACTGAAATAGTAAATTAACTCTGGTTTCGATCACTATTTTAGAGGATAACGCATGTTAGGTCTGGGATAGGTCTAGAATTTGCCCTCATCAGGCTCATACTTTCGCATATTTTTCATACTTGATGGCTAGATCCTGGGCTTTTTCTAGATTGGATCACGTAGTAATGTAGTACCACACTGATACAGTCGATTAACCCTGGTTTCGATCAATATTTTAGAGGATAACGCATGTTAGGTCTAGGTTAGGCCTGGGATATGCCCTCGTCAGGGTCATACTTTCGCAGTTTTAACATACATGTTGAGCTCATCGAGGGTTTTTTCTGCTTTGGATCACGTAGTAAAGTGGTGCCACACTAAAACTGTCAATTAAACCTGGTTTCTATCAATATTTTACAGGATAACGCAAGTTAGGTCTAGGATAGGCCTGAGATTTGCCCTCATCAGACACATAATTTCGCATTCTTTACGTACTTGTTGAACAGCTCCTGGGTTTTTTTCTGGTTTGGATCACGTAGTAGTGTGGTACCGCACCGAAACAGTCAATTAAACCAGGTTTCGATCAATATTTTAGAGGATAACGCAAGTTAGGTATGGGACAGGTCTGGGATTTGCCCTCATCAGACTCATACTTTCGCACACTTCTCATACTCGTTGACAAGATCCTGGGTTTTTTTCTGGTTTGGATCACGTAGTAATGTGGTACCACACTGAAACAGTCGATTAAACCTGGTTTCGATCAATATTTTAGATGATAACGCAAGTTAGGTCTGGGATAAGTCTGGGATTCGCCCTCATCAGGCTCATACTTTCGCGTTTTTCACATACTTGTTGAACAGATCCTCGGTTTTTTCTGGTTTGGATCACGTAGTAATGTGGTACCACACTGAAACAGTCCATTAAACCTGGTTTCGATGAATATTTTAGAGGAGAACGCATGTTAGGTCTGGGATAGGTCTAGGATTTGCCCTCATCAGACTCATACTTTCCCATATTTTTCATACTTGTTGAACAGATCCTGGGTTTTTTCTGGTTTGGATCACGTAGTAGTGTGGTACCACACTGAAACATTCCATTAAACCTGGTTTGGATCAATATTTTAGAGGATAACGCATGTTAGGTCTAGGTTAGGTCTGGGATTTTCACTCATCAGACTCATACTTTCGCATTCTTCACATACTTGTTGAGCGGATCCTGGGTCTTTTCTGGTTTGGTTCACGTAGTAATGTGGTACCACACTGAAACAGTCGATTAAACCAGGTTTCGATCAATATTTTAGAGGATAACGCATGTTAGGTCTAGGTTAGGCCTGGGATTTTCACTCATCAGACTCATACTTTCGCATTCTTCACATACTTGTTGAACGGATCCTGGGTTTTTTCTGGTTTGGATCACGAAGTAGTGTGGTACCACACTGAAACAGTCCATTAAACCTGGTTTCGCTCAATATTTTAGAGGATAACGCATGTTAGGTCTAGGTTAGGTCTGGGATTTGCTCTCATCAGCCTCGTTCTTTCGCATATTTCTCATACTTGATGGCTAGATCCAGGGCTTTTTCTGGTTTGGATCACGTAGTAATGTGGTACCACACGGAAACAGTCCATTAAACCAGGTTTCTATTGATATTTTAGAAGATAACGCATGTTAGGTCTAGGTTAGGCCTGGGATTTGACCTCATCAGACTCATACTTTCGCACACTTCACATACTCGTTGAACAGATCCTGGGTTTTTTCTAGTTTGGATCACGTAGTAATGTGGTACCACACTGAAACAGTCCATTAAACCTGGTTTCGATCAATATTTTTGAGGATAACGCATGTTAGGTCTGGGTTAGGTCTAGGATTTGCCCTCGTCAGGATCATACTTTCGCATTTTTCACATACTTGTTGAACAGATCCTGGGTTTTTTCTGGTTTGGATCACGTAGTAGTGTGGTACCACACTGAAACATTCCATTAAACCTGGTTTGGATCAATATTTTAGAGGATAACGCATGTTAGGTCTAGGTTAGGTCTGGGATTTTCACTCATCAGACTCATACATTCGCATTCTTCACATACTTGTTGAGCGGATCCTGGGTCTTTTCTGGTTTGGTTCACGTAGTAATGTGGTACCACACTGAAACAGTCGATTAAACCAGGTTTCGATCAATATTTTAGAGGATAACGCATGTTAGGTCTAGGTTAGGCCTGGGATATTCACTCATCAGACTCATACTTTCGCATTCTTCACATACTTGTTGAACGGATCCTGGGTTTTTTCTGGTTTGGATCACGAAGTAGTGTGGTACCACACTGAAACAGTCCATTAAACCTGGTTTCGCTCAATATTTTAGAGGATAACGCATGTTAGGTCTAGGTTAGGTCTGGGATTTGCTCTCATCAGCCTCGTTCTTTCGCATATTTCTCATACTTGATGGCTAGATCCAGGGCTTTTTCTGGATTGCATCACGTAGTAATGAAGTACAACACTGAAACAGTCAATTAAACCTGGTTTCCATCAATATCTTAGAGGACAACGCAAGTTAGGTCTGGGATAGGTCTGGGATTTGCCCTCATCACGCTCATACTTTCGCGTTTTTCACATACCTGTTGAACAGATCCTGGGTTTTTTCTGGTTTGGATCACGTAGTAGTGTGGTACCACACTGAAACAGTCCATTAAACCTGGTTTGGATCAATATTTTAGAGGATAACGCATGTTAGGTCTAGGTTAGGTCTGGGATTTTCTCTCATCAGACTCATACTTTCGCATTCTTCACATACTTGTTGAGCAGATCCTCGGTTTTTTCTGGTTTGGTTCACGTAGTAATGTGGTACCACACTGAAACAGTCGATTAAACCTGGTTTCGATCAATATTTTAGAGGATAACGCAAGTTAGGTCTGGGATAGGTCTGGGATTTGACCTCATCAGACTCATACTTTCGCACTCTTCACATACTTGTTGAACGGAGCCTGGGTTTTTTCTGGTTTGGATCACGTAGTAATGTGGGACCATACAGAAACAGTCAATTAAACCTGGTCTTGTTAAATATTTTAGAGAATAACGCATGTTAGGTCTGGGTTAGGTCTAGGATTTGCCCTCATCAGGCTCATTCTTTCGCATATTTCTCATACTTCATGGCTGGATCCTGGGCTATTTCTGGATTGGATCACGTAGTAATGTGGTACCACACTGAAACAGTCAATTAAACCTGGTTTCGATTAATATTTTAGAGAATAATTCATGTTAGGTCTGGGTTACGTCTGGGATTTGCTCTCATCAGGCTCATTCTTTCGCATATTTCTCATACTTGATGGCTAGATCCTGGGCTTTTTCTGGTTTGGTTCACGTAGTAATGTGGTACCACACTGAAACATTCAATAAAACCTGGTCTTGATAAATATTTTAGAGGATAACGCATGTTAGGTCTGGGTCAGGTCTAGAATTTGCCCACATCATGCTCATACTTTCGCATCCTTCTCATACATCATGGCTAGATCCTGGGCTATTTCTGGATTGTATCACGTAGTAATGTGGTACCACCCAGAAACAGTCAATTAAACCTGGTTTCGATCAATATTTTTGAGGATAACGCAAGTTAGGTCTGGGATAGGTCTGGGATTCGCCCTCATCAGGCTCATACTTTCGCGTTTTTCACATACTTGTTGAACTGATCCTGGGTTTTTTCTGGTTTGGGTCACGTAGTAATGTGGTACCACACTGAAACAGTCCGTTAATCCTGGTTTCGATCAATATTTTATAGAATAATTCATGTTAGGTCTAGATTTGGTCTGGCATTTGCTCTCATCAGGCTCATTCTTTCGCATATTTCTCATACTTGATGGCTTGATCCTGGGCATTTTCTGGATTGCATCACGTAGTAATGTAGTACCACACTGAAATAGTTAATTAAACCTCGTTTCCATCAATATTTTAGAGGACAACGCAACTTAGGTCTGGGATAGGTCTGGGATTTGCCCTCACCGAGACATACTTTCGCATTTTTCACATACATGTTGAACAGATCCTGGGTTTTTTCTGGATTGGATCGCGCAGTAATGTGGTACCACACTGAAACAGTCCACTAAACCTGGTTTCGATCAATAGTTTAGAGGACAGCGCATGTTAGGTCTAGGTTAGGCCTGGGATTTGCCCTTATCAGGGTCATACTTTCGCAGTTTCAACATACATGTTGACCTGATCGAGGGTTTTTTCTGCTTTGGATCACCTAGTCATGTATTACCACACTGAGACAGTCCATTAAACCTGGTTTCGATCAATATTTTAGAGAAGAATTCATGTTAGGTCTAGGTTAGGTCTGGGATTTGCTCTCATCAGGCTTGTACTTTCGCATATTTCTCATACTTCATGGCTAGATCCTGGGCTATTTATGGATTGGGTCTCGTAGTAATGTGGCACCACACTAAAACAGTCAATTAAAGCTGGTTTCGACCAATATTTTAGAGGATAACGCATGTTAGGTCTGGGTTAGGTCTAGAATTTGCGCTCATCAGGCTCATACTTTCGCATATTTCTCGTAATTCATGGCTAGATCCTGGGCTATTTCTGGATTGCATCACGTAGTAATGTAGTACCACACTGAAACAGTCAATTAAACCTGGTTTCAATCAATATTTTAGAGGACAACGCAACTTAGGTCTGGGATAGGCCTGGGATTTGCCCTTATCAGGGTCATACTTTCGCAGTTTCAACATACATGTTGAACTGATCCTGGGTTTTTTCTGGTTTGGGTCACGTAGTAATGTGGTACCACAGTGAAACAGTCCAGTAAACCTGGTTTCGATCAATATTTTTGAGGATAACACATGTTAGGTCTAGGTTAGGTCTGGGATTTGCTCTCATCAGGCTCATTCTTTCGCATATTTCTCATACTTGATGGCTAGATCCTGAGCTTTTTCTGGATTGGATCACGTAGTAATGTAGAACCACACTGAAACAGTCAATTAACTCTGGTTTCGATCACTATTTTAGAGGATAACGCATGTTAGGTCTGGGATAGGTCTGGGATTTTCTCTCATCAGACTCATACTTTCGCATTCCTCTCATACTTGTTGAACGGATCCTGTGTTCTTTCTGGTTTGGATCACGTAGTGATGTGGTACCACACTGAAACAGTCCATTAAACCTGGTTTCGATCAATATTTTAGAGGATAACGCATGTTAGGTCTAGGTTAGGCCTGGGATTTGCCCTCATCAGGGTCATACTTTCGCGTTTTTCACATACTTGTTGAACAGATCCTGGGTTTTTTCTAGTTTGGATCACGTAGTAATGTGGTGCCACACTGAAGCAGTCCATTAAACCTGGTTTCGATCAATATTTTTGAGGATAACGCATGTTAGGTCAGGGTTAGGTCTAGGATTTGCGCTCATCAGGCTCATACTTTCGCATATTTCTCATAATTCATGGCTAGATCCTGGGCTATTTCTGGATTGCATCACGTAGTAATGTAGTACCACACTGAAACAGTCAATTAAACCTGGTTTCCATCAATATTTTAGAGGACAACGCAAGTTAGGTCTGCGATAGGTCTGGGATTTTCACTCATCAGACTCATACTTTCGCATTTTTCACATACTTGCTGAACAGATCCTGGGTTTTTTCTGGTTTGGATCACGCAGTAGTGTGGTACCACACTGAAACAGTCCACTCAACCTGGTTCCGATCAATATTTTAGAGGATAACGCATGTTATGTCTAGGTGAGACCTGGGATTAGCCCTCATCAGACTCATACTTTCGCATACTTCACATACTCGTTGAACAGATCCTGGGTTTTTTTCTCGTTTGGATCACGTAGTAATGTGGCACCACACTGAAACAGTCGATTAAACCTGGTTTCGATCGATATCTTTGGGGATAACGCATGTTAGGTCTAGGTTAGGCCTGGGATTTTCACTCACCAGACTCATACTTTCGCATTCTTCACATACTCGTTGGACGGATCTTGGGTTTTTTCTGGTTTGGATCACGTAGTAATGTGGTACCACACTGAAACAGTCGATTAAACCTGGTTTCGATCAATATTTTAGGGGATAACGCAGGTTTGGTCTGGGATAGGTCTGGGAATTGCCCTCATCAGACTCACACTTTCGCACACTTCACATACTCGTTGAACAGATCCCGGGTTATTTTCTGGTTCGGATCACGTAGTAATGTGGTACCACACTGAAACAGTCCATTAAACCTGGTTTCGATCAATATCTTTGAGGATAACGCATGTTAGGTCTGGGTTAGGTCTAGGATTTGCCCTCATCAGGCTCATACTTTCGCATATTTCTCATACTTCATGGCTAGATCCTGGGCTATTTCTGGATTGCATCACGTAGTAATTTAGTACCACACTGATACAGTCAACTAAACCTGGTTTCCATCAATATTTTAGAGGATAACGCATGTTATGTGTAGGTTAGGCCTGGGATTTGCCCTCATCAGGCTCATACTTTCGCATATTTCTAATACTTCATGGCTAGATCCTGGGCTCTTTCTGGATTGGATCGCGTAGTAATGTGGTACCACACTGAAACAGTCCATTAAACCTGGTTTCGATCAATATTTTAGATGATAACGCATGTTAGGTCTGGGATAGGTCTAGAATTTGCCCTCATCAGGCTCATACTTTCGCATATTTTTCATACTTAATGGTTAGATCCTGGGCTTTTTCTAGATTGGATCACGTAGTAATGTAGTACCACACTGATACAGTCGATTAACCCTGGTTTCGATCAATATTTTAGAGGATAACGCATGTTAGGTCTAGGATAGGCCTGAGATTTGCCCTCATCAGACACATAATTTCGCATTCTTTACGTACTTGTTGAACAGCTCCTGGGTTTTTTTCTGGTTTGGATCACGTAGTAGTGTGGTACCGCACCGAAACAGTCAATTAAACCAGGTTTCGATCAATATTTTAGAGGATAACGCAAGTTAGGTATGGGACAGGTCTGGGATTTGCCCTCATCAGACTCATACTTTCGCACACTTCTCATACTCGTTGACAAGATCCTGGGTTTTTTTCTGGTTTGGATCACGTAGTAATGTGGTACCACACTGAAACAGTCGATTAAACCTGGTTTCGATCAATATTTTAGATGATAACGCAAGTTAGGTCTGGGATAAGTCTGGGATTCGCCCTCATCAGGCTCATACTTTCGCGTTTTTCACATACTTGTTGAACAGATCCTCGGTTTTTTCTGGTTTGGATCACGTAGTAATGTGGTACCACACTGAAACAGTCCATTAAACCTGGTTTCGATGAATATTTTAGAGGAGAACGCATGTTAGGTCTGGGATAGGTCTAGGATTTGCCCTCATCAGGCTCATACTTTCCCATATTTTTCATACTTCATGGCTAGATCCTGGGCTTTTTCTGGTTTGGATCACGTAGTAATGAGGTACCACACGGAAACAGTCCATTAAACCAGGTTTCGATTGATATTTTAGAAGATAACGCATGTTAGGTCTAGGTTTGGCCTGGGATTTGACCTCATCAGACTCATACTTTCGCACACTTCACATACTCGTTGAACAGATCCTGGGTTTTTTCTAGTTTGGATCACGTAGTAATGTGGTACCACACTGAAACAGTCCATTAAACCTGGTTTCGATCAATATTTTTGAGGATAACGCATGTTAGGTCTGGGTTAGGTCTAGGATTTGCCCTCGTCAGGATCATACTTTCGCATTTTTCACATACTTGTTGAACAGATCCTGGGTTTTTTCTGGTTTGGATCACGTAGTAGTGTGGTACCACACTGAAACAGTCCATTAAACCTGGTTTGGATCAATATTTTAGAGGATAACGCATGTTAGGTCTAGGTTAGGTCTGGGATATTCACTCATCAGACTCATACTTTCGCATTCTTCACATACTTGTTGAGCGGATCCTGGGTCTTTTCTGGTTTGGTTCACGTAGTAATGTGGTACCACACTGAAACAGTCGATTAAACCTGGTTTCGAACAATATTTTAGAGGATAACGCAAGTTAGGTCTGGGATAGGTCTGGTATTTGACCTCATCAGACTCATACTTTCGCACACTTCACATACTCGTTGAACAGATCCTGGGTTATTTTCTGGTTTGGATCACATAGTAATGTGGTACCACACTGAAACAGTCGATTAAACCAGGTTTCGATCAATATTTTAGAGGATAACGCATGTTAAGTCTAGGTTAGGCCTGGGATTTTCACTCATCAGACTCATACTTTCGCATTCTTCACATACTTGTTGAACGGATCCTGGGTTTTTTCTGGTTTGGATCACGAAGTAGTGTGGTACCACACTGAAACAGTCCATTAAACCTGGTTTCGCTCAATATTTTAGAGGATAACGCATGTTAGGTCTAGGTTAGGTGTGGGATTTGCTCTCATCTGGCTCATTCTTGCGCATATTTCTCATACTTGATGGCTAGATCATGGGCTTTTTCTGGATTGCATCACGTAGTAATGTATTACCACACTGAAACAGTCAATGAAACCTCGTTTCCATGAATATTTTAGAGGACAACGCATGTTTTGTCTAGGTAAGGCCTGAGATTTTCACTGATCAGACTCATACTTGCGCATTCTTCACATACTTGTTGAACGGATCCTGGGTTTTTTCTGCTTTTGATCATGTAGTAAATAGGTACCACACTGAAACATTCAATAAAACCTGGTCTTGATAAATATTTTAGAGGATAACGCATGTTAGGTCTGGGTCAGGTCTTGAATTTGCACACATCATGCTCATACTTTCGCATCTTTCTCATACAACATGGCTAGATCCTGGGCTATTTCTGGATTGTAGCACGTAGTAATGTGTTACCGCGCTGAAACAGTCCATTAAACCTGGTTTCGATCAATATTTTTGAGGATAACGCATGTTAGGTCTGGGATAGGTCTGGGATTTGCCCTCATGCGGGACATACTTTCGCATTTTTCCATACATGTTGAACAGATCCTGGGTTTTTTCTGGATTGGATCGCGCAGTAATGTGGTACCACACTGAAACAGTCCACTAAACCTGGTTTCGATCAATATTTTAGAGGATAACGAATGTTATGTCTAGGTTAGGCCTGGGATTTGGACTCATCAGGGTCATACTTTCGCGTTTTTCACATACTTGTTGAACGGGTCTTGGGTTTTTTCTGGTGTGGATCACGTAGTAATGTGGTACCGCACTGAAACAATCAATTAAACCTGGTCTTGATAAATATTTTAGAGGATAACGCATGTTAGGTCTGGGTTAGGTCTGGGATTTGCCCTAATCAGGGTCATACTTTCGCAGTTTTAACATACATGTTGACCTGATCGAGGGTTTTTTCTACATTGGATCACGTAGTAGTGTGGTACCACACTGAAACAGTCCATTAAACCTGGTTTCGATCAATATTTTAGAGAATAATTCATGGTAGGTCTAGGTTAGGCCTAAGATTTTCACAGATCAGACTCATAGCTTCGCATTCTTCACATACTTGTTGAACGGATCCTGGGTTTTTTCTGGTTTGGTTGACGTAGTAATGTGGTACCACACTGAAACATTCAATTAAACCTGGTTTCCATCAATATTTTAGAGGACAACGCATGTTAGGTCCAGGTTAGGCCGAGGATTTTCACTCATCAGACTCATACTTTCGCATTCTTCACATACTTGTTGAACGGATTCTGGGTTTTTACTGATTTGGATCACGTAGTAATGTGGTACCACACTGAAACAGTCAATTAAACCTGGTTTCGATCAATATTTCAGAGGATAACGCAAGTTAGGTCTGGGATAGGTCAGGGATTCGCCCTCATCAGGCCCATAATTTCGCATATTTCTCATACTTGATGGCTAGATTCTGGGTTTTTTCCGGTTTGGGTCACGTAGTAGTGTGGTACCACACTGAAACAGTCCATTAAACCTGGTTTGGATCAATATTTTTTAGGATAACGCATGTTAGGTCTAGGTTAGGCCGGGGATTTTCACTCATCTGACTCATACTTTCGCTTTCTTCACATACTTGTAGAACGGATCCTGGGTTTTTACTGGTTAGGATCACGTAGTAATGTGGAACCACACTGAAACAATCAATTAAACATGGTCTTGATAAATATTTTAGAGGATAACGCATGTTAGGTCTGGGATAGGTCTGGGATTTGCCCTCATCGGACTCATACTTTCGCACACTTCACATACTCGTTGAATAGATCCTGGGTTATTTTCTGGTTTGGATCACATAGTAATGTGGTACCACACTGAAACAATCGATTAAACCTGGTTTCGATCAATATTTTTGAGGATAACGCATGTTAGGCCTAGGTTAGGCCTGGGATTTTCACTCATCAGACTCATACTTTCGCATTCTTCACATACTTGTTGAACGGATCCCGGGTTTTTTTCTGGTTTGGAACACGTAGTAATGTGGGACCACACTGAAACAATCAATTAAACCTGGTCTTGATAAATATTTTAGAGGATAACGCATGTTAGGTCTGGGTTAGGTCTAGGATTTGCCCTCGTCAGGCTCATACTTTCGCATATTTCTCATAGTTCATGGCTAGATCCTGGGCTATTTCTGGATTGGATCTCGTAGTAATGAAGTACAACATTGAAACAGTCGATTAAACCAGGTTTCTATCAATATTTTTGAGGATAACGCAAGTTAGGTCTGGGATGGGTCTGGGATTTGCCGTCATCAGGCTCATACTTTCGCGTTTTTCACATACTTGTTGAACAGGTCCTGGGTTTTTTTCTGGTTTGGATCACGTAGTAATGTGGTACCACACTGAAACAGTCGATTAAACCTGGTTTCGATCAATATTTTTGAGGATAACGCATGTTAGGTCTAGGTTAGGTCTGTGATTTTCACTCATCAGACTCGTACTTTCGCATTCTTCACATACTTGTTGAACGGATCCTGGGTTTTTTCTGGTTTGGATCGCGTAGTAATGTGGAACCACACTGAAACAATCAATTAAACATGGTCTTGATAAATGTTTTAGAGGATAACGCATGTTAGGTCTGGGATAGGTCTGGGATTTGCCCTCATCGGACTCATACTTTCGCACACTTCACATACTCGTTGAATAGATCCTGGGTTATTTTCTGGTTTGGATCACATAGTAATGTGGTACCACACTGAAACAGACGATTAAACCAGGTTTCGATCAATATTTTTGTGGATATCGCATGTTAGGTCTAGTTTAGGCCGGGGTTTTTCACTCATCACACTCATACTTTGGCATTCTTCACTTACTTGTTGAACGGATCCTGGATTTTTACTGGTTTGGATCACGTAGTAATGAAGTGCAACACTGATACAGTCAATTAAACCTGGTTTCCATCAATATTTTAGAGAATAATTCATGTTAGGTCTAGGTTAGGTCTGGGATTTGCTCTCATCAGGCTCATTCTTTCGCATATTTCTCATACTTGATGGCTAGATCCTGGGCTTTTTCTGGATTGCATCACGTAGTAATGAAGTACAACACTGAAACAGTCGATTAAACCTGGTTTCCATCAATATCTTAGAGGACAACGCAAGTTAGGTCTTGGATAGGTCTGGGATTTGCCCACATCAGGGTCATACTTTCGCGTTTTTCACATACTTGTTGAACAGATCCTGGGTTTTTTCTGGTTTGGATCACGTAGTAGTGTGGTACCACACTGAAACAGTCCATTAAACCTGGTTTGGATCAATATTTTAGAGGATAACGAATGTTAAGTCTAGGTTAGGTCTGTGATTTTCACTCATCAGACTCATACTTTCGCATTCTTCACATACTTGTTGAACGGATCCTGGGTTTTTTCTGGTTTGGATCACGTAGTAATGTGGGACCACACTGAAACAGTCCATTAAACCTGGTTACGATCAATATTTTAGAGGATAACGCAAGTTAGGTCTGGGATAGGTCTGAGATTCGCCTTCATCAGGCTCATATTTTCGCATATTTCTCATACTTGATGGCTAGATCCTGGGTTTTTTCCGGTTTGGGTCACGTAGTAGTGTGGTACCACACTGAAACGGTCGATTAAACCTGGTTTCGAACTATATTTTTTAGGATAACGCACGTTAGGTCTAGGTTAGGCCGGGGATTTTCACTCATCAGACTCATACTTTCGCATTCTTCACATACTTGTTGAACGGATCCTGGGTTTTTACTGGATTGCATCACGTAGTAATGAAGTACGACACTGAAACAGTCAATTAAACCTGGTTTCAATCAATGTTTTAGAGGATAAGACATGTTAGGTCTGGGTTTGGCCTGGGATTTTCACTCATCAGACTCATACTTTCGCATACTTCACATACTTGTTGAACGGATCCTGGGTTTTTTCTGGTTTGGATCACATAGTAATGTGGTACCACACTGAAACAGTCGATTAAACCAGGTTTCGATCAATATTTGTGAGGATAACGCATGTTAGGTCTAGGTTAGGCCGGGGATTTTCACTCATCAGACTCATACTTTCGCATTCTTCACATACTTGTTGAGCGGATCCTGGGTTTTTTCTGGTTTGGATCACGTAGTAAAGTGGTACCACAACTAAAACAGTCAATTAAACCTGGTTTCGATCATTATTTTAGAGGATAACGCAAGTTAGGTCTGGGATAGGTCTGGGATTAGCCCTCATCAGACTCATACTTTCGCATTCTTCACATACTTGTTGAACGGATCCTGGGTTTTTTCTGGTTTGGATCACGTAGTAATGTGGGACCACACTGAAACAATCAATTAAACCTGGTCATGATAAATATTTTAGAGGATAACGCGTGTTAGTTCTGGGTTAGGTCTAGGATTTGTCCTCATCAGGCTCATACATTCGCATATTTCTCATACTTCCTGGCTAGATCCTGGGCTGTTTCTGGATTGTATCACGTAGTAATGTGGTACCACGCTGAAACAGTCAATTAAACCTGGTTTCGATCAATATTTCAGAGGATAACGCAAGTTAGGTCTGGGATAGGTCAGGGATTCGCCCTCATCAGGCTCATACTTTCGCAGTTTTATCATACATGTTGGCGTGATCGAGGGTTTTTTCTGCTTTGGATCACGTAGTAAAGTAGTACCACACTGAAACAGTCCACTAAACCTGGTTTGGATCAATATTTTAGAGGATAACGCATGTTAGGTCTAGGTTAGCCCTGGGATTTTCACTCATCAGACTCATACTTTCGCATTCTTCACATACTTGTTGAACGGATCCTGGGTTTTTTCTGGTTTGGATCACGTAGTAAAGTGGTACCACAACTAAAACAGTCAATTAAACCTGGTTTGGATCAATATTGTAGAGGATAACGCATGTTAGGTCTAGGTTAGCCCTGGGATTTTCACTCATCAGACTCATACTTTCGCATTCTTCACATACTTGTTGAACGGATCCTGGGTTTTTTCTGGTTTGGATCACGTTGTAATGTGGGACCACAATGAAGCAATCAATTAAACCTGGTCATGATAAATATTTTAGAGGATAACGCATGTTAAGTCTAGGTTAGGCCTGGGATTTTCACTCATCAGACTCATACTTTCGCATTCTTCACATACTTGTTGAACGGATCCTGGGTTTTTTCTGGTTTGGATCACGAAGTAGTGTGGTACCACACTGAAACAGTCCATTAAACCTGGTTTCGCTCAATATTTTAGAGGATAACGCATGTTAGGTCTAGGTTAGGTCTGGGATTTGCTCTCATCTGGCTCATTCTTGCGCATATTTCTCATACTTGATGGCTAGATCATGGGCTTTTTCTGGATTGCATCACGTAGTAATGTATTACCACACTGAAACAGTCAATGAAACCTCGTTTCCATGAATATTTTAGAGGACAACGCATGTTTTGTCTAGGTAAGGCCTGAGATTTTCACTGATCAGACTCATACTTGCGCATTCTTCACATACTTGTTGAACGGATCCTGGGTTTTTTCTGCTTTTGATCATGTAGTAAATAGGTACCACACTGAAACATTCAATAAAACCTGGTCTTGATAAATATTTTAGAGGATAACGCATGTTAGGTCTGGGTCAGGTCTTGAATTTGCACACATCATGCTCATACTTTCGCATCTTTCTCATACAACATGGCTAGATCCTGGGCTATTTCTGGATTGTAGCACGTAGTAATGTGTTACCGCGCTGAAACAGTCCATTAAACCTGGTTTCGATCAATATTTTTGAGGATAACGCATGTTAGGTCTGGGATAGGTCTGGGATTTGCCCTCATGCGGGACATACTTTCGCATTTTTCCATACATGTTGAACAGATCCTGGGTTTTTTCTGGATTGGATCGCGCAGTAATGTGGTACCACACTGAAACAGTCCACTAAACCTGGTTTCGATCAATATTTTAGAGGATAACGAATGTTATGTCTAGGTTAGGCCTGGGATTTGGACTCATCAGGGTCATACTTTCGCGTTTTTCACATACTTGTTGAACGGGTCTTGGGTTTTTTCTGGTGTGGATCACGTAGTAATGTGGTACCGCACTGAAACAATCAATTAAACCTGGTCTTGATAAATATTTTAGAGGATAACGCATGTTAGGTCTGGGTTAGGTCTGGGATTTGCCCTAATCAGGGTCATACTTTCGCAGTTTTAACATACATGTTGACCTGATCGAGGGTTTTTTCTACATTGGATCACGTAGTAGTGTGGTACCACACTGAAACAGTCCATTAAACCTGGTTTCGATCAATATTTTAGAGAATAATTCATGGTAGGTCTAGGTTAGGCCTAAGATTTTCACAGATCAGACTCATAGCTTCGCATTCTTCACATACTTGTTGAACGGATCCTGGGTTTTTTCTGGTTTGGTTGACGTAGTAATGTGGTACCACACTGAAACATTCAATTAAACCTGGTTTCCATCAATATTTTAGAGGACAACGCATGTTAGGTCCAGGTTAGGCCGAGGATTTTCACTCATCAGACTCATACTTTCGCATTCTTCACATACTTGTAGAACGGATCCTGGGTTTTTACTGGTTAGGATCACGTAGTAATGTGGAACCACACTGAAACAATCAATTAAACATGGTCTTGATAAATATTTTAGAGGATAACGCATGTTAGGTCTGGGATAGGTCTGGGATTTGCCCTCATCGGACTCATACTTTCGCACACTTCACATACTCGTTGAATAGATCCTGGGTTATTTTCTGGTTTGGATCACATAGTAATGTGGTACCACACTGAAACAATCGATTAAACCTGGTTTCGATCAATATTTTTGAGGATAACGCACGTTAGGCCTAGGTTAGGCCTGGGATTTTCACTCATCAGACTCATACTTTCGCATTCTTCACATACTTGTTGAACGGATCCCGGGTTTTTTTCTGGTTTGGAACACGTAGTAATGTGGGACCACACTGAAACAATCAATTAAACCTGGTCTTGATAAATATTTTAGAGGATAACGCATGTTAGGTCTGGGTTAGGTCTAGGATTTGCCCTCGTCAGGCTCATACTTTCGCATATTTCTCATAGTTCATGGCTAGATCCTGGGCTATTTCTGGATTGGATCTCGTAGTAATGAAGTACAACATTGAAACAGTCGATTAAACCAGGTTTCTATCAATATTTTTGAGGATAACGCAAGTTAGGTCTGGGATGGGTCTGGGATTTGCCGTCATCAGGCTCATACTTTCGCGTTTTTCACATACTTGTTGAACAGGTCCTGGGTTTTTTTCTGGTTTGGATCACGTAGTAATGTGGTACCACACTGAAACAGTCGATTAAACCTGGTTTCGATCAATATTTTTGAGGATAACGCATGTTAGGTCTAGGTTAGGTCTGTGATTTTCACTCATCAGACTCGTACTTTCGCATTCTTCACATACTTGTTGAACGGATCCTGGGTTTTTTCTGGTTTGGATCGCGTAGTAATGTGGGACCACACAGAAACAATCAATTAAACCTGGTCTTGATAAATATTTTAGAGGACAACGCATGTTAGGTCTGGGATAGCTCGGGGATTTACCCTCACCAGACTCATACTTTCGCACACTTCACATACTCGTTGAACAGATCCTGGGTTATTTTCTGGTTTGGATCACATAGTAATGTGGTACCACACTGAAACAGACGATTAAACCAGGTTTCGATCAATATTTTTGTGGATATCGCATGTTAGGTCTAGTTTAGGCCGGGGTTTTTCACTCATCACACTCATACTTTGGCATTCTTCACTTACTTGTTGAACGGATCCTGGGTTTTTACTGGTTAGGATCACGTAGTAATGTGGAACCACACTGAAACAATCAATTAAACATGGTCTTGATAAATATTTTAGAGGATAACGCATGTTAGGTCTGGGATAGGTCTGGGATTTGCCCTCATCGGACTCATACTTTCGCACACTTCACATACTCGTTGAATAGATCCTGGGTTATTTTCTGGTTTGGATCACATAGTAATGTGGTACCACACTGAAACAGACGATTAAACCAGGTTTCGATCAATATTTTTGTGGATATCGCATGTTAGGTCTAGTTTAGGCCGGGGTTTTTCACTCATCACACTCATACTTTGGCATTCTTCACTTACTTGTTGAACGGATCCTGGATTTTTACTGGTTTGGATCACGTAGTAATGAAGTGCAACACTGATACAGTCAATTAAACCTGGTTTCCATCAATATTTTAGAGAATAATTCATGTTAGGTCTAGGTTAGGTCTGGGATTTGCTCTCATCAGGCTCATTCTTTCGCATATTTCTCATACTTGATGGCTAGATCCTGGGCTTTTTCTGGATTGCATCACGTAGTAATGAAGTACAACACTGAAACAGTCGATTAAACCTGGTTTCCATCAATATCTTAGAGGACAACGCTAGTTAGGTCTTGGATAGGTCTGGGATTTGCCCACATCAGGGTCATACTTTCGCGTTTTTCACATACTTGTTGAACAGATCCTGGGTTTTTTCTGGTTTGGATCACGTAGTAGTGTGGTACCACACTGAAACAGTCCATTAAACCTGGTTTGGATCAATATTTTAGAGGATAACGAATGTTAAGTCTAGGTTAGGTCTGTGATTTTCACTCATCAGACTCATACTTTCGCATTCTTCACATACTTGTTGAACGGATCCTGGGTTTTTTCTGGTTTGGATCACGTAGTAATGTGGGACCACACTGAAACAGTCCATTAAACCTGGTTACGATCAATATTTTAGAGGATAACGCAAGTTAGGTCTGGGATAGGTCTGAGATTCGCCTTCATCAGGCTCATATTTTCGCATATTTCTCATACTTGATGGCTAGATCCTGGGTTTTTTCCGGTTTGGGTCACGTAGTAGTGTGGTACCACACTGAAACGGTCGATTAAACCTGGTTTCGAACTATATTTTTTAGGATAACGCACGTTACGTCTAGGTTAGGCCGGGGATTTTCACTCATCAGACTCATACTTTCGCATTCTTCACATACTTGTTGAACGGATCCTGGGTTTTTACTGGATTGCATCACGTAGTAATGAAGTACGACACTGAAACAGTCAATTAAACCTGGTTTCAATCAATGTTTTAGAGGATAAGACATGTTAGGTCTGGGTTTGGCCTGGGATTTTCACTCATCAGACTCATACTTTCGCATACTTCACATACTTGTTGAACGGATCCTGGGTTTTTTCTGGTTTGGATCACATAGTAATGTGGTACCACACTGAAACAGTCGATTAAACCAGGTTTCGATCAATATTTGTGAGGATAACGCATGTTAGGTCTAGGTTAGGCCGGGGATTTTCACTCATCAGACTCATACTTTCGCATTCTTCACATACTTGTTGAGCGGATCCTGGGTTTTTTCTGGTTTGGATCACGTAGTAAAGTGGTACCACAACTAAAACAGTCAATTAAACCTGGTTTCGATCATTATTTTAGAGGATAACGCAAGTTAGGTCTGGGATAGGTCTGGGATTAGCCCTCATCAGACTCATACTTTCGCATTCTTCACATACTTGTTGAACGGATCCTGGGTTTTTTCTGGTTTGGATCACGTAGTAATGTGGGACCACACTGAAACAATCAATTAAACCTGGTCATGATAAATATTTTAGAGGATAACGCGTGTTAGTTCTGGGTTAGGTCTAGGATTTGTCCTCATCAGGCTCATACATTCGCATATTTCTCATACTTCCTGGCTAGATCCTGGGCTGTTTCTGGATTGTATCACGTAGTAATGTGGTACCACGCTGAAACAGTCAATTAAACCTGGTTTCGATCAATATTTCAGAGGATAACGCAAGTTAGGTCTGGGATAGGTCAGGGATTCGCCCTCATCAGGCTCATACTTTCGCAGTTTTATCATACATGTTGGCGTGATCGAGGGTTTTTTCTGCTTTGGATCACGTAGTAAAGTAGTACCACACTGAAACAGTCCACTAAACCTGGTTTGGATCAATATTTTAGAGGATAACGCATGTTTGGTCTAGGTTAGCCCTGGGATTTTCACTCATCAGACTCATACTTTCGCATTCTTCACATACTTGTTGAACGGATCCTGGGTTTTTTCTGGTTTGGATCACGTAGTAAAGTGGTACCACAACTAAAACAGTCAATTAAACCTGGTTTGGATCAATATTGTAGAGGATAACGCATGTTAGGTCTAGGTTAGCCCTGGGATTTTCACTCATCAGACTCATACTTTCGCATTCTTCACATACTTGTTGAACGGATCCTGGGTTTTTTCTGGTTTGGATCACGTTGTAATGTGGGACCACAATGAAGCAATCAATTAAACCTGGTCATGATAAATATTTTAGAGGATAACGCATGTTAGGTCTGGGTTAGGTCTAGGATTTGCCCTCGTCAGGCTCATACTTTCGCATATTTCTCATACTTCATTGCTAGATCCTGGGCTATTTCTGGATTGGATCACGTAGTAATGTGGTACCACACTGAAACAGTCAATTAAACCTGGTTTTGATCAATATTTTAGAGAATAATTCATGTGATGTCTAGGTTAGGTCTAGGATTTGCCCTCGTCAGGCTCATACTTTCGCATATTTCTCATACTTCATTGCTAGATCCTGGGATATTTCTGGATTGGATCACGTAGTAATGTGGTACCACACTGAAACAGTCAATTAAACCTGGTTTCAATCAATATTTTAGAGGATAACGCAAGTTAGGTCTGGGATAGGTCTGGGATTTGCCCTCATCAGGGTCATACTTTCGCAGTTTTATCATACATGTTGGCGTGATCGAGGGTTTTTTCTGCTTTGGATCACGTAGTAAAGTGGTACCACACTGAAACAGTCCAGTAATCCTGGTTTGGATCAATATTTTAGAGGATAACGCATGTTAGGTCTGTTTTAGGCCGGGGATTTGCCCTCGTCAGGCTCATACTTTCGCATATTTCTCAGACTTCATGGCTAGATCCTGGGCTATTTCTGGATTAGATCACGTAGTAATGTGCTACCACACTGAAACATTCAATTAAAGCAGGTCTTGATAAATATTTTAGAGGAAAACGCATGTTAGGTCTGGGTCAGGTCTAGAATTTGCCCTCATCAGGCTCATACTTTCGCATATTTCTCATACTTCATGGCTAGATCCTGGGCTGTTTCTGGATTGTATCACGTAGTAATGTGGTACCACGCTGAAACAGTCAATTAAACCTGGTTTCGATCAATATTTTAGAGGATAACGCATGTTAGGTCTGGGATAGGTCTAGGATTTGCCCTCATCAGACTCATACTTTCGCAACACTTCACATACTCGTTGAACAGATCCTGGGTTATTTTCTGGTTTGGATCACATAGTAATGTGGTACCACACAGAAACAGTCGATTAAAACAGGTTTCGATCAATAATTTAGAGCATAGCGCGAGTTAGGTCTGGGATAGGTCTGGGATTTGCCCTCATCAGGCTCATACTTTCGCGTTTTTCACTTACTTGTTGAACTGATCCTGGGTTTTTTCTGGTTTGTATCACGTAGCAATGTGGTACCACACTGAAACAGTCAATTAAACCTGGTCTTGATAAATATTTTAGAGGATAACGCATGTTAGGTCTGGAATAGGTCTAGGATTTGCCCTCATCAGACTCATACTTTCGCACACTTCACATACTCGTTGAACAGATCCTGAGTTATTTTCTGGTTTGGATCACATAGTAATGTGGTACCACACTGAAACAGTCGATTAAACCTGGTTTCGATCATTATTTTAGAGGATAACGCAAGTTAGGTCTGGGATAGGTCTGGGATTAGCCCTCATCAGACTCATACTTTCGCATTCTTCACATACTTGTTGAACGGATCCTGGGTTTTTTCTGGTTTGGATCACGTAGTAATGTGGGACCACACTGAAACAATCAATTAAACCTGGTCATGATAAATATTTTAGAGGATAACGCATGTTAGGTCTGGGTTAGGTCTAGGATTTGCCCTCGTCAGGCTCATACTTTCGCATATTTCTCATACTTCATGGCTAGATCCTGGGCTATTTCTGGATCGCATCACGTAGTAATGAAGTACAACACTGAAACAGTCAATTAAACCTAGTTTCCATCAATATTTTAGAGGACAACGCATGTTAGGTCTAGGTAAGGCCTGGGATTTGCCCTCATCAGGGTCATACTTTCGCATTCTTCACATACTTGTTGAACGGGTCCTGGGGTTTTTCTGGTTTGGATCACGTAGTAGTGTGGGACCACACTGAAACAGTCAATTAAACCTGGTCTTGATAAATATTTTGGAGGATAACGCATGTTAGGTTTGGGTTAGGTCTAGGATTTGTCCCCATCAGGCTCATACATTCGCATATTTCTCATACTTCATGGCTAGATCCTGGGCTGTTTCTGGATTGTATCACGTAGTAATGTGGTACCACACTCAAACAGCCAATTAAACCTTGTTTTCATCAATATTTTAGAGAATAATTCATGTTATGTCTAGGTTAGGTCTGGGATTTGCTCTCATCAGGCTCATTCTTTCGCATATTTCTCATACTTGATGGCTAGATCCTGGGCTTTTTCTGGATCGCATCACGTAGTAATGAAGTACAACACTGAAACAGTCAATTAAACCTAGTTTCCATCAATATTTTAGAGGACAACGCATGTTAGTTCTAGGTAAGGCCTGGGATTTGCCCTCATCAGGGTCATACTTTCGCATTCTTCACATACTTGTTGAACGGATCCTGGGTTTTTTCTGGTTTGGATCACGTAGCAATGTGGTACCACACTGAAACAGTCAATTAAACCTGGTCTTGATAAATATTTTAGAGGATAACGCATGTTAGGTCTGGGATAGGTCTAGGATTTGCCCTCATCAGACTCATACTTTCGCACACTTCACATACTCGTTGAACAGATCCTGAGTTATTTTCTGGTTTGGATCACATAGTAATGTGGTACCACACTGAAACAGTCGATTAAACCAGGTTTCGATCAATATTTTTGAGGATAACGCATGTTAGGTCTAGGTTAGGCCGGGGATTTTCACTCATCAGACTCATACTTTCGCATTCTTCACATACTTGTTGAACGGATCCTGGGTTTTTTCTGGTTTGGATCACGTAGTAAAGTGGTACCACAACTAAAACAGTCAATTAAACCTGGTTTCGATCATTATTTTAGAGGATAACGCAAGTTAGGTCTGGGATAGGTCTGGGATTAGCCCTCATCAGACTCATACTTTCGCATTCTTCACATACTTGTTGAACGGATCCTGGGTTTTTTCTGGTTTGGATCACGTAGTAATGTGGGACCACACTGAAACAATCAATTAAACCTGGTCATGATAAATATTTTAGAGGATAACGCATGTTAGGTCTGGGTTAGGTCTAGGATTTGCCCTCGTCAGGCTCATACTTTCGCATATTTCTCATACTTCATGGCTAGATCCTGGGCTATTTCTGGATCGCATCACGTAGTAATGAAGTACAACACTGAAACAGTCAATTAAACCTAGTTTCCATCAATATTTTAGAGGACAACGCATGTTAGGTCTAGGTAAGGCCTGGGATTTGCCCTCATCAGGGTCATACTTTCGCATTCTTCACATACTTGTTGAACGGATCCTGGGTTTTTTCTGGTTTGGATCACGTAGTAATGTGGTACCACACTGAAGCATTCAATTAAACCTGGTCTTGATAAATATTTTGGAGGATAACGCATGTTAGGTTTGGGTTAGGTCTAGGATTTGTCCCCATCAGGCTCATACATTCGCATATTTCTCATACTTCATGGCTAGATCCTGGGCTGTTTCTGGATTGTATCACGTAGTAATGTGGTACCACGCTGAAACAGTCAATTAAACCTGGTTTCGATCAATATTTCAGAGGATAACGCAAGTTAGGTCTGGGATAGGTCAGGGATTCGCCCTCATCAGACTCATACTTTCGCATTCTTCACATACTTGTTGAACTGATCCTGGGTTTTTTCTGGTTTGGATCACGTAGTAATGTGGTACCACACTGAAACAGTCGATTAAACCAGGTTTCGATCAATATTTTAGAGAATAATTCATGTTAGGTCTAGGTTAGGTCTGGGATTTGCCCTCATCAGGCTCATACTTTCGCATATTTCTCATACTTCATGGCTAGATCCTGGGCTGTTTCTGGATTGTATCACGTAGTAATGTGGTACCACGCTGAAACAATCAATTAAGCCTGATTTCCATCAATATCTTAGAGGACAGCGCAGGTTAGGTCTGGGATAGGTCTGGGATTTCCCCTCATCAGGGTCATACTTTCGCAGTTTTATCATACATGTTGACGTGATCGAGGGTTTTTTCTGCTTTGGATCACGTAGTAAAGTGGTACCACACTGAAACAGTCCACTAAACCTGGTTTGGATCAATATTTTAGAGGATAACGCATGTTAGGTCTGTTTTAGGCCGGGGACTTTCACTCATCTGACTCATACTTTCGCATTCTTCACATACTTGTTGAACGGATCCTGGGTTTTTTCTGGTTTGGATCACGAAGTAATGTGGGACCACACTGAAACAATCAATTAAACCTGGTCATGATAAATATTTTAGAGGATAACGCATGTTAGGTCTGGGATAGGTCTGGGATTTGCCCTCATCAGACTCATACTTTCGAATATTTCTCATACTTCATGGCTAGATCCTGGGCTATTTCTGGATTGGATCACATAGTAATGTGGTACCACACTGAAACAGTCGATTAAATCAGGTTTCGATCAATATTTTTGAGGATAACGCATGTTAGGTCTAGCTTAGGCCTGGGATGTGCCCTCATCAGGGTCATACTTTCGCAGTTTTATCATACATGTTGACGTGATCGGGGGTTTTTTCTGCTTTGGATCACGTAGTAAAGTGGTACCACACTGAAACAGTCCACTAAACCTGGTTTGGATAAATATTTTAGAGGATAACGCAAGTTAGGTCAGGGATAGTTCTAGGATTTGCCCTCATCAGACTCATACTTTCGCATTCTTCACATACTTGTTGAACGGATCCTGGGTTTTTTCTGGTTTGGATCACGTAGTAATGTGGGACCACACTGAAACAATCAATTAAACCTGGTCATGATAAATATTTTAGAGGATAACGCATGATAGGTCTGGGTTAGGTCTAGGATTTGCCCTCGTCAGGCTCATACTTTCGCATATTTCTCATACTTCATGGCTAGATCCTGGGCTATTTCTGGATTGGATCACGTAGTAATGTGGTACCACACTGAAACATTCAATTAAACCAGGTCTTGATAAATATTTTAGAGGAAAACGCATGTTAGTTCTGGGTTAGGACTAGGATTTGCCCTCGTCAGGCTCATACTTTCGCATATTTCTCATACTTCATGGCTAGATCCTGGGCTATTTCTGGATTGTATCACGTAGTAACGTGGTACCACGCTGAAACAGTCAATTAAACCTGGTCTTGATAAATATTTTAGAGGATAACGCATGTTAGGTCTGGGATAGGTCTAGGATTTGCCCTCATCAGACTCATACTTTCGCACACTTCACATACTCGTTGAACAGATCCTGGGTTATTTTCTGGTTTGGATCACATAGTAATGTGGTACCACACTGAAACAGTCGATTAAACCAGGTTTCGGTCAATATTTTTGAGGATAACGCATGTTAGGTCTAGGTTAGGTCTGGGATTTTCTCTTATCAGGCTCATTCTTTCGCATATTTCTCATACTTGATGGCTAGATCCTGGCCTTTTTCTGGATCGCATCGCGTAGTAATGAAGTACAACACTGAAACAGTCAATTAAACCTAGTTTCCATCAATGTTTTAGAGGACAACGCATGTTAGGTCTAGGTAAGGCCTGGGATTTGCCCTCATCAGGGTCATACTTTCGCATTCTTCACATACTTGTTGAACGGATCCTGGGTTTTTTCTGGTTTGGATCACGTAGCAATGTGGTACCACACTGAAACAGTCAATTAAACCTGGTCTTGATAAATATTTTAGAGGATAACGCATGTTAGGTCTGGGTTAGGTCTAGGATTTGCCCTCGTCAGGCTCATACCTTCGCATATTTCTCATACTTCATGGCTAGATCCTGGGCTATTTCTGGATTGGATCACGTAGTAATGTGGTACCACACTGAAACAGTCAATTAAACCTGGTTTTGATCAATATTTTAGAGAATAATTCATGTTATGTCTAGGTTAGGTCTGGGATTTTCTCTTATCAGGCTCATTCTTTCGCATATTTCTCATACTTGATGGCTAGATCCTGGCCTTTTTCTGGATCGCATCGCGTAGTAATGAAGTACAACACTGAAACAGTCAATTAAACCTAGTTTCCATCAATGTTTTAGAGGACAACGCATGTTAGGTCTAGGTAAGGCCTGGGATTTGCCCTCATCAGGGTCATACTTTCGCAGTTTTAACATACATGTTGACCTGATCGAGGGTTCTTAATGCTTTGGATCACGTAGTAAAGTGGTACCACACTGAAACAGTCCATTAAACCTGGTTTGGATCAATATTTTAGAGGATAACGCATGTTGGGTCTAGGTTAGCCCTGGGATTTTCACTCATCAGACTCATACTTTCGCATTCTTCACATACTTGTTGAACGGATCCTGGGTTTTTTCTGGTTTGGTTCACGTAGTAATGTGGTACCACACTGAAACATTCAATTAAACCTGGTCTTGATAAATATTTTGGAGGATAACGCATGTTAGGTTTGGGTTAGGTCTAGGATTTGTCCTCATCAGGCTCATACATTCGCATATTTCTCATACTTCATGGCTAGATCCTGGGCTGTTTCTGGATTGTATCACGTAGTAATGTGGTACCACGCTGAAACAGTCAATTAAACCTGGATTCGATCAATATTTCAGAGGATAACGCAAGTTAGGTCTGGGATAGGTCAGGGATTCGCCCTCATCAGGCTCATACTTTCGCGTTTTTCACATACTTGTTGAACTGATCCTGGGTTTTTTCTGGTTTGGATCACGTAGTAATGTGGTACCACACAGAAACAGTCGATTAAACCCGGCTTCGATCAATATTTTAGAGGATAACGCAAGTTAAGTCTGGGATAGGTCTGGGATTTGACCTCATCAGACTCATACTTTCGCACACTTCCCATACTCGTTGAACAGATCCTGGGTTATTTTCTGGTTTGGATCACATAGTAATGTGGTACCACACTGAAACAGTAGATTAAACCAGGTTTCGATCAATATTTTAGATAATAATTCATGTTAGATCTAGGTTAGGCCTGGGATTTTCACTCATCACACTCATACTTTCGCATTCTTCACGTACTTGTTGAACGGATCCTGGGTTTTTTCTGGTTTGGATCACGTAGTAATGTGGGACCACACAGAAGCAGTCAATTAAACCTGGTTTCGATCAATATTTTAGAGAATAATTCATGTTAGGTCTAGGTTAGGTCTGGGATTTGCTCTCATCAGGCTCATTCTTTCGCATATCTCTCATACTTGATGGCTAGATCCTGGGCTTTTTCTGGATTGCATCACGTAGTAATGAAGTACAACACTGAAACAGTCAATTAAACCTGGTTTCCATCAATATCTTAGAGGACAACGCAAGTTAGGTCTGGGATAGGTCTGGGATTTGCCCTCATCAGGGTCATACTTTCGCAGTTCTAACATACATGTTGACCTGATCGAGTGTTTTTTCTGCTTTGGATCACGTAGTAAAGTGGTACCACACTGAAACAGTCCATTAAACCTGGTTTGGATCAATATTTTAGAGGATAACGCATGTTAGGTCTAGGTTAGGTCCGGGATTTTCACTCATCAGACTCATACTTTCGCATTCTTCACATACTTGTTGAACGGATCCTGGGTTTTTTCTGGTTTCGATCACGTAGTAATGTGGGACCACACCGAAACAATCAATTAAACCTGGTCTTGATAAATATTTTAGAGGATAACGCATGTCAGGTCTGGGATAGGTCTGTGATTTGACCTCATCAGGGTCATAGTTTCGCAGTGTTAACATGCATGTTGACCTGATCGAGGGTTTTTTCTGCTTTGGATCACGTAGTAAAGTGGTACCACAACTAAAACAGACAATTAAACCAGGTTTCAATCATTATTTTAGAGGATAACGCAAGTTAGGTCTGGGATAGGTCTGGGATTAGCGCTCATCAGACTCATACTTTCGCGTTTTTCACATACTTGTTGAACAGATCCTGGGTTTTTTCTGGTTTGAGTCACGTAGTAATGTGGTACCACACTGAAGCAGTCGATTAAACCAGGTTTCGATCAATATTTTTGAGGATAACGCATGTTAGTTCTAGGTTAGGCCTGGGATTTTCACGCATCAGACTTATTCTTTCGCATTCTTCACATACTTGTTGAACGGATCCTGGGTTTTTTCTGGATTGCATCACGTAGTAATGAAGTACAACATTGAAACAGTCAATTAAACCTGGTTTCCATCAATATCTTAGAGGACAACGCATGTTAGGTCTGGGTTAGGCCTGGGATTTACCCTCATCAGGGTCATACTTTCGCAGTTTTAACATGCATGTTGACCTGATCGAGGGTTTTTTCTGCTTTGGATCACGTAGTAAAGTGGTACCACAACTAAAACAGTCAATTAAACCTGGTTTCGATGATTACTTTAGAGGATAACGCAAGTTAGGTCTGGGATAGGTCTGGGATTAGCCCTCATCAGACTCATACTTTCGCATTCTTCACATACTTGTAGAACGGATCCTGGTTTTTTTCTGGTTTGGATCACGTAGTAATGTGGGACCACACTGAAACAATCAATTAAACCTAGTCATGATATATATTTTAGAGGATAACGCATGTTAGGTCTGGGTTAGGTCTAGGATTTGCCCTCGTCAGGCTCATACCTTCGCATATTTCTCATACTTCATGGCTAGATCCTGGGCTATTTCTGGATTGGATCACGTAGTAATGTGGTACCACACTGAAACAGTCAATTAAACCTGGTTTTGATCAATATTTTAGAGAATAATTCATGTTATGTCTAGGTTAGGTCTGGGATTTGCTCTCATCAGGCTCATTCTTTCGCATATTTCTCATACTTGATGGCTAGATCCTGGGCCTTTCTGGATTGCATCACGTAGTAATGAAGTACAACACTGAAACAGTCAATTAAACCTAGTTTCCATCAATATTTTAGAGGACAACGCATGTTAGGTCTAGGTAAGGCCTGGGATTTGCCCTCATCAGGGTCATACTTTCGCAGTTTTAACATACATGTTGACCTGATCGAGGGTTCTTAATGCTTTGGATCACGTAGTAAAGTGGTACCACACTGAAACAGTCCATTAAACCTGGTTTGGATCAATATTTTAGAGGATAACGCATGTTGGGTCTAGGTTAGCCCTGGGATTTTCACTCATCAGACTCATACTTTCGCATTCTTCACATACTTGTTGAACGGATCCTGGGTTTTTTCTGGTTTGGTTCACGTAGTAATGTGGTACCACACTGAAACATTCAATTAAACCTGGTCTTGATAAATATTTTGGAGGATAACGCATGTTAGGTTTGGGTTAGGTCTAGGATTTGTCCTCATCAGGCTCATACATTCGCATATTTCTCATACTTCATGGCTAGATCCTGGGCTGTTTCTGGATTGTATCACGTAGTAATGTGGTACCACGCTGAAACAGTCAATTAAACCTGGTTTCGATCAATATTTTAGAGGACAATGCAAGTTAGGTCTGTGTTAGGTCTGGGATTTGCCACATCAGGGTCATACTTTCGCATTTTTCACATACTTGTTGAACAGATCCTGGGTTCTTTCTGGTTTGGATCGCGCAGTAATGTGGTACCACACAGAAACAGCCCACTGAACCTGGTTTCGATCAATATTTTAGAGGATAACGAAAGTTATGTCTAGGTTAGGCCTGGGATTTGCCCTCATCAGACTCATTCTTTCGCATTCTTCACATACTTGTTGAACGGATCCTGCGTTTTTTCTGGTTTGGTTCACGTAGTAATGTGGTACCACACTGAAACATTCAGTTAAACCTGGTCTTGATAAATATTTTTGAGGATAACCCATGTTAGGTCTGGGTTAGGTCTAGGATTTGCCCTCATCAGGCTCATACTTTCGCATATTTCTTATACTTCATGGATAGATCCTGGGCTATTTTCTGCTTTGGATCACATAGTAATGTGGTACCACACTGAAACAGTCGATTAAACCAGGTTTCGATCAATATTTTTGAGGATAACGCATGTTATGTCTAGGTTAGGCCTGGGATTTTCACTCATCAGACTCATTCTTTCGCATTCTTCACATACTTGTTGAACGGATCCTGGGTTTTTTCTGGTTTGGTTCACGTAGTAATGTGGTACCACACTGAAACATTCAGTTAAACCTGGTCTTGATAAATATTTTTGAGGATAACCCATGTTAGGTCTGGGTTAGGTCTAGGATTTGCTCTCGTCAGGCTCATACTTTCGCATATTTCTCATACCTCATGGCTAGATCCTGGGCTATTTTCTGGTTTGGATCACATAGTAATGTGGTACCACACTGAAACAGTCGATTAAACCAGGTTTCGATCAATATTTTTGAGGATAGCCCATGTTAGGTCTAGGTTAGGCCTGGGATTTTCACTCATCAGACTCATTCTTTCGCATTCTTCACATACTTGTTGAACGGATCTTGGGTTTTTTCTGGTGTGGATCACGTAGTAATGTGGTGCCACACTGAAACAGTCAATTAAACCTGGTTTCGATCAATATTTTAGAGGATAACGCAAGTTAGGTCTGGGATAGGTCTGGGATTTTCACTCATCAGACTCATACTTTCGCATTCTTCACATACTTGTTGAACGGATCCTGGGTTTTTTCTGGTTTGGATCCCGTAGTAATGTGGGACCACACTGAACCAGTCGATTAAACCTGGTTTCGATTAATATTTTTGAGGATAACGCATGTTAGGTCTGGGATAGGTCTGGGATTTGCCCTCATCAGGCTCATACTTTCCAGTTTTAACATGCATGTTGTCCTGATCGAGGGTTTTTTCTGCATTGGATCACGTAGTAAAGTGGTACCACACTAAAACAGTCAATTAAACCTGGTTTCGATCAACATTTTAGAGGATAACGGAAGTTATGTCTAGTTTAGGCCTGGGATTTGCCCTCACCAGACTCATACTTTCGCATACTTCACATACTTGTTGACCTGATCGAGGGTTTTTTCTGCATTGGATCACGTAGTAAAGTGGTACCACACTGAAACAGTCAATTAAACCTGGTTTCGATCAATATTTTAGAGGATAACGCATGTTAGGTCTAGGTTAGGCCGAGGATTTTCACTCATCAGGCTCATACTTTCGCGTATTTCACATACTTGTTGAACAGATCCTGGGTTTTTTTCTGGTTTTGACCACGTAGTAGTGTGGTACCACACAGAAACTGTCCATTAAACCTGGTTTCGATCAATATTTTTGAGGATAACGCATGTTAGGTCTAGGTTAGGTCGAGGATTTTCACTCATCAGACTCATACTTTCGCATTCTTCACATACTTGTTGAATGGATCCTGGGGTTTTACTGGTTTGGATCACGTAGTAATGTGGGACCACACTGAAACAGTCGATTAAACCTGTTTTCGATCAATATTTTAGAGGATAACGCAAGTTAGGTCTGGGATAGGTCTGGGATTTTCACTCATCAGACTCATACTTTCGCATTCTTCACATACTTGTTGAACGGATCCTGGGTTTTTTTTGGTTTGGATCACGTAGTAATGTGGGACCACTCTGAAACAGTCGATTAAACCTGGTTTCGATTAATATTTTTGAGGATAACGCATGTTAGGTCTGACATAGGTCTGGGATTTGCCCTCATCAGGCTCATACTTTCGCAGTTTTAACATGCATGTTGACCTGATCGAGGGTTTTTTCTGCATTGGATCACGTAGTAAAGTGGTACCACACTGAAACAGTCAATTAAACCTGGTTTCGATCAATATTTTTGAGGATAACGCATGTTAGGTCTGGGTTAGGTCTAGGATTTGCCCTCGTCAGGCTCATACTTTCGCATATTTCTCATACTTCATGGCTAGATCCTGGGCTATTTCTGGATCGCATCACGTAGTAATGAAGTACAACACTGAAACAGTCAATTAAACCTGGTTTCGATCAATATTTTTGAGGATAACGCATGTTAGGTCTAGGTTAGGCCGAGGATTTTCACTCATCAGGCTCATACTTTCGCGTATTTCACATACTTGTTGAACAGGTCCTGGGTTTTTTTCTGGTTTTGACCACGTAGTAGTGTGGTACCACACTGAAACTGTCCATTAAACCTGGTTTCGATCAATATTTTTGAGGATAACGCATGTTAGGTCTAGGTTAGGCCGAGGATTTTCACTCATCAGACTCATACTTTCGCATTCTTCACATACTTGTTGAATGGATCCTGGGGTTTTACTGGTTTGGATCACGTAGTAATGTGGTACCACACTGAAACAGTCAATTAAACCTGGTTTCGATCAATATTTTAGAGGATAACGCAAGTTAGGTCTGGGATCGGTCTGGGATTTGCCCTCATCAGGCTCATACTTTCGCGTTTTTCACATACTGGTTGAACTGATCCTGGGTTTTTTTCTGGTTTGGATCACGTAGTAGTGTGGTACCACACTGAAACTGTCCATTAAACCTGGTTTCGATCAATATTTTTGAGGATAACGCATGTTAGGTCTAGGTTAGGCCGAGGATTTTCACTCATCAGACTCATTCTTTCGCATTCTTCACATACTTGTTGAACGGATCTTGGGTTTTTTCTGGTGTGGATCACGTAGTAATGTGGTACCACACAGAGACTGTCCATTAAACCTGGTTTCGATCAATATTCTTGAGGATAACGCATGTTAGGTCTAGGTTAGGTCTAGGATTTGCTCTCGTCAGGCTCATACTTTCGCATATTTCTCATACCTCATGGCTAGATCCTGGGCTATTTTCTGGTTTGGATCACGTAGTAATGTGGGACCACACTGAAACAGTCGATTAAACCTGGTTTCGATTAATATTTTTGAGGATAACGCATGTTAGGTCTGGGATAGGTCTGGGATTTGCCCTCATCAGGCTCATACTTTCGCAGTTTTAACATGCATGTTGACCTGATCGAGGGTTTTTTCTGCGTTCGATCACGTAGTAAAGTGGTACCACACTAAAACAGTCAATTAAACCTGGTTTCGATCAACATTTTAGAGGATAACGAAAGTTATGTCTAGTTTAGGCCTGGGATTTGCCCTCATCAGACTCATACTTCCGCATACTTCACATACTTGTTGAACAGATCCTGGGTTTTTTTCTGGTTTGGATCACGTAGTAATGTGGTACCACACTGAAACAGTCAATTAAACCTGGTTTCGATCAATATTTTAGAGGATAACGCAAGTTAGGTATGGGATAGGTCTGGGATTTGCCCTCATCAGGCTCATACTTTCGCGTATTTCACATACTTGTTGAACAGATCCTGGGTTTTTTTCTGGATTGGATCACGTAGTAATGTGGTACCACACTGAAACAGTCAATTAAACCTGGTTTCGATCAATATTTTAGAGGATAACGCAAGTTAGGTCTGGGATAGGTCTGGGATTTGCCTCATCAGGCTCATACTTTCGCGAATTTCACATACCTGTTGAACAGAACCTGGGTTTTTTTCTGGTTTGGATCACGTAGTAGTGTGGTACCACACTGAAACTGTCCATTAAACCTGGTTTCGATCAATATTTTTGGGGATAACGCATGTTAGGTCTAGGTTAGGCGAGGATTTTCACTCATCAGACTCATACTTTCGCATACTTCACATACTTGTTGAACTGATCCTGGGTTTTTTTCTGGTTTGGATCACGTAGTAATGTGGTACCACACTGAAACAGTCAATTAAACCTGGTTTCGATCTATATTTTAGAGGATAACGCAAGTTAGGTCTGGGATAGGTCTGGGATTTGCCCTCATCAGGCTCATACTTTCGCGTATTTCACATACTTGTTGAACAGATCCTGGGTTTTTTTCTGGTTTGGATCACGTAGTAGTGTGGTACCACACTGAAACTGTCAATTAAAACTGGTTTCGATCAATATTTTAGAGGATAACGCAAGTTAGGTCTGGGATAGGTCTGGGATTTTCATTCATCAGACTCATACTTTCGCATTCTTCACATACTTGTTGAACGGATCCTGGGTTTTTTCTGCGTTCGATCACGTAGTAAAGTGGTACCACACTAAAACAGTCAATTAAACCTGGTTTCGATCAACATTTTAGAGGATAACGAAAGTTATGTCTAGTTTAGGCCTGGGATTTGCCCTCATGAGACTCATACTTTCGCATACTTCACATACTTGTTGAACAGATCCTGGGTTTTTTTCTGGTTTGGATCACGTAGTAATGTGGTACCACACTGAAACAGTCAATTAAACCTGGTTTCGATCAATATTTTAGAGGATAACGCAAGTTAGGTCTGGGATAGGTCTGGGATGTGCCCTCATCAGGCTCATACTTTCGCGTATTTCACATTCTTGATGAACAGATCCTGGGTTTTTTTCTGGTTTGGATCACGTAGTAGTGTGGTACCACACTGAAACTGTCCATTAAACCTGGTTTCGATCAATATTTTAGACAATAATTCATGTTAGGTCTAGGTTAGGTCTGGGATTTGCTCTCATCAGGCTCATACTTTCGCAGTTTTAACATGCATGTTGACCTGATCGAGTGTTTTTTCTGCATTGGATCACGTAGTAAAGTAGTACCACACTAAAACAGTCAATTAAACCTGGTTTCGATCAATATTTTAGAGGATAACGCAAGTTAGGTCTGGGATAGGTCTGGGATTTGCCCTTATCAGGCTCATACTTTCGCGTATTTCACTTACTTGTTGAACAGATCCTGGGTTTTTTTCTGGTTTGGATCACGTAGTAGTGTGGTACCACACTGAAACTGTCCATTAAACCTGGTTTCGATCAATATTTTAGAGGATAACGCATGTAACGTCTAGGTTAGGCCGAGGATTTTCACTCATCAGACTCATACTTTCGCATTCTTCACATACTTGTTGAATGGATCCCGGGGTTTTACTGGTTTGGATCACGTAGTAATGTGGTACCACACTGAAACAGTCAATTAAACCTGGTTTCGATCAATATTTTAGAGGATAACGCAAGTTAGGTCTGGGATAGGTCTGGGATTTGCCCTCATCAGGCTCATACTTTCGCGTTTTTCACATACTGGTTGAACAGATCCTGGGTTTTTTTCTGGTTTGGATCACGTAGTAGTGTGGTACCACACTGAAACTGTCCATTGAACCTGGTTTCGATCAATATTTTTGAGGATAACGCATGTTAGGTCTAGGTTAGGCCGAGGATTTTCACTCATCAGGCTCATACTTTCGCGTATTTCACATACTTGTTGAACAGATCCTGGGTTTTTTTCTGGTTTGGATCACGTAGTAGTGTGGTACTACACTGAAACTGTCCATTAAACCTGGTTTCGAACAATATTTTTGAGGATAACGCATGTTAGGTCAAGGTTAGGCCGAGGATTTTCACTCATCAGACTCATACTGTCGCATTCTTCACATACTTGTTGAATGGATCCTGGGGTTTTACTGGTTTGGATCACGTAGTAATGTGGTACCACACTGAAACAGTCAATTAAACCTGGTTTCGATCAATATTTTAGAGGATAACGCAAGTTAGGTCTGGGATCGGTCTGGGATTTGCCCTCATCAGGCTCATACTTTCGCGTTCTTCACATACTGGTTGAACAGATCCTGGGTTTTTTTCTAGTTTGGATCACGTAGTAGTGTGGTACCACACTGAAACTGTCCATTAAACCTGGTTTCGATCAATATTTTTGAGGATAACGCATGTTAGGTCTAGGTTAGGCCGAGGATTTTCACTCATCAGACTCATTCTTTCGCATTCTTCACATACTTGTTGAACGGATCTTGGGTTTTTTCTGGTGTGGATCACGTAGTAATGTGGTGCCACACTGAAACAGTCAATTAAACCTGGTTTCGATTAATATTTTTGAGGATAACGCATGTTAGGTCTGGGATAGGTCTGGGATTTGCCCTCATCAGGCTCATAGTTTCGCAGTTTTAACATGCATGTTGAACAGATCCTGGGTTTTTTTCTGGTTTGGATCACGTAGTAATGTGGTACCACACTGAAACAGTCAATTAAACCAGGTTTCGATCAATATTTTAGAGAATAATTCATGTTAGGTCTGGGTTAGCCCTGAGATTTTCGCTCATCAGACTCATACTTTCGCATTCTTCAGATACTTGTTGAACGGATCCTGGGTTTTTTCTGGTATGGTTCACGTAGTAATGTGGTACCACACTGAAACAGTCAATTAAACCTGGTTTCGATCAATATTTTAGAGGACAATGCAAGTTAGATCTGGGCTAGGTCTGGGATTTGCCCACAGCAGGGTCATACTTTCGCATTTTTCACATACTTGTTGAACAGATCCTGGGTTTTTTCTGGTATGGATCACGTAGTAATGTGGTACCACACTGAAACATTCAGTTAAACCTGGTCTTGATAAATAGTTTTGAGGATAACGCATGTTAGGTCTGGGTTAGGTCTAGGATTTGCCCTCATCAGGCACATACTTTCGCATATTTCTCATACTTCATGGCTAGATCCTGGGCTATTTCTGGATTGGATCACGTAGTAATGTGGTACCACACTGGAACAGTCAATTAAACCTGGTTTCGATCAATATTTTAGAGGACAATGCAAGTTAGGTCTGGGTTAGGTCTGGGATTTGCCCACATCAGGGTCATACTTTCGCATTCTTCAGATACTTGTTGAACGGATCCTGGGTTTTTTCTGGTATGGCTCACGTAGTAATGTGGTACCACACTGAAACAATCAATTAAACCAGGTCTGGATAAATATTTTAGATGATAACGCATGTTAGGTCTGGGTTAGGTCTAGGATTTGCCCTCATCAGGCTCATATTTTCGCATATTTCTCATACTTCATGGCTAGATCCTGGGCTATTTCTGGATTGGATCACGTAGTAATGTGGTACCACACTGGAACAGTCAATTAAACCTGGTTTCGATCAATATTTTAGAGGACAATGCAAGTTAGATCTGGGTTAGGTCTGGGATTTGCCCACAGCAGGGTCATACTTTCGCATTTTTCACATACTTGTTGAACAGATCCTGGGTTTTTTCTGGTATGGATCACGTAGTAATGTGGTACCACACTGAAACATTCAGTTAAACCTGGTCTTGATAAATAGTTTTGAGGATAACGCATGTTAGGTCTGGGTTAGGTCTAGGATTTGCCCTCATCAGGCTCATACTTTCGCATATTTCTTATACTTCATGGATAGATCCTGGGCTATTTCTGGATTGGATCACAAAGTAATGTGGTACCACACTGAAACATTCAGTTAAACCTGGTCTTGATAAATAGTTTTGAGGATAACGCATGTTAGGTCTGGGTTAGGTCTAGGATTTGCCCTCATCAGGCTCATACTTTCGCATATTTCTTATACTTCATGGATAGATCCTGGGCTATTTCTGGATTGGATCACAAAGTAATGTGGTACCACACTGAAACAGTCGATTAAACCAGGTTTCCATCAATATTTTTGAGGATAACGCATGTTAGGTCTAGGTTAGGCCTGGGATTTTCACTCATCAGACTCATTCTTTCGCATTCTTCACATACTTGTTGAACGAATCCTGGGGTTTTACTGGACTGGATCACGTAGTAATGTGGTACCACACTGAAACAGTCAATTAAACCTGGTTTCGATCAATATTTTAGAGAATAATTCATGTTAGGTCTAGGTTAGGTCTGGGATTTGCTCTCATCAGGGTCATTCTTTCGCATATTTCTCATACTTGATGGCTAGATCCTGGGCTTTTTCTGGATTGCATCACGTAGTAATGATGTACAACACTGAAGCAGTCAATTAAACCTGGTTTCCATCAATATTTTAGAGGACAACGCATGTTAGGTCTGGGATAGGTCTGGGATTTGCCCTCATCAGGCTCATACTTTGGCAGTTTTAACATGCATGTTGACCTGTTCGAGGGTTGTTTCTGCATTGGATCACGTAGTAAAGTGGTACCACACTAAAACAGTCAATTAAACCTGGTTTCGATCAACATTTTGGAGGATAACGCAAGTTAGGTCTGGGATAGGTCTGGGATTTGCCCACATCAGGCTCACACTTTCGCGTTTTTCACATACTTGTTGAACTGATCCTGGGTTTTTTCTGGTTTGGTTCATGTAGTAATGTGGTACCACACTGAAACAGTCCATTAAACCTGGTTTCGATCAATATTTTAGAGCATAACGAAAGTTATGTCTAGGTTAGGCCAGGGATTTGCCCTCATCAGACTCATGCTTTCGCATTTTTCACATACTTGTTGAACAGATTCTGGGTTTTTTCTGGTATGGATCACGTAGTAATGTGGTACCACACTGAAGCAGCCCACTGAACCTGGTTTCGATCAATATTTTAGAGGACAACGCAACTTAGGTCTTGGTAAGGCCTGAGATTTTCACTGATCAGACTCATACTTTCGCATTCTTCACATACTTGTTGAACGGATCCTGGGTTTTTTCTGGTTTGGTTCTCGTAGTAATGTGGTACCACACTGAAACATTCAATTAAACCTGGTCTTGATAAATATTTTAGAGGATAACGCATGTTAGGTTTGGGTTAGGTCTAGGATTTGCCCTCATCAGGCTCATACTTTCGCATATTTCACATACTTCATGGCTAGATCCTGGGCTGTTTCTGGATTGTATCACGTAGTAATGTGGTACCACGCTGAAACAGTCGATTAAACCTGGTTTCGATCAATATTTTAGAGGATAACACAAGTTAAGTCTGGGATAGGTCTGGGATTTGTCCTCAACAGACTCATACTTTCGCGTTTTTCACATACTTGTTGAACAGGTCCTGGGTTATTTTCTGGTTTGGATCACATAGTAATGTGGTACCACACTGAAACAGTCGATTAAACCAGGTTTCGATCAATATTTTTGAGGATAACGCATGTTAGATCTAGGTTAGGCCTGGGATTTTCACTCAACGGACTCATACTTTCGCATTCTTCACATACTTGTTGAACGGATCCTGGGTTTTTTCTGGTTTGGATCACGTAGTAATGTGGGCCACACTGAAACAGTCAATTAAACCTGGTTTCGATCAATATTTTAGAGAATAATTCATGTTAGGTCTAGGTTAGGTCTGGGATTTGCTCCCATCAGGCTCATTCTTTCGCATATTTCTCATACTTGATGGCTAGATCCTGGGCTTTTTCTGGATTGCATCAGGTAGTAATGAAGTACAACACTGAAACAGTCAATTAAACCTGGTTTCCATCAATATCTTAGAGGACAACGCAAGTTAGGTCTGGGATATGTCTGGGATTTGCCCTCATCAGGCTCATACTTTCGCGTTTTTCACATACTTGTTGAACAGATCCTGGGTTTTTTCTGGTTTGGATCCCGTAGTAGTGTGGTGCCACGCTGAAACAGTCCATTAGACCTGGTTTGGATCAATATTATAGAGGATAACGCATGTTAGGTCTAGGTTAGGCCTGGGATTTACACTCATCAGACTCATACTTTCGCATTCTTCACATACTTGTTGAACGGATCCTGGGTTATTTCTGGTTTGTATCACGTAGTAATGTGGGACCACACTGAAACAGTCAATTAAACCAGGTTTCGATCAATATTTTAGAGATTAATTCATGTTAGGTCTATGTTAGGTCTGGGATTTGCTCTCATCAGGCTCATTCTTTCGCATATTCCTCATACATTTTGAACAGATCCTGGGTTTTTTCTGGTTTGGATCACGTAGTAATGTGGGGCCACACTGAAACAATCAATTAAACCTGGTCTTGATAAATATTTTAGAGGCTAACGCATGTTAGGTCTGGGTTAGGTCTAGGATTTGCCCTCATCAGGCTCATACTTTCGCATATTTCTCATACTTCAAGGCTAGATCCTGTGCTATTTTTGGATTGGATCACGTAGTAAAGTGGTACCACACTGAAACAGTCCATTAAACCTGGTTTCGCTCAATATTTTAGAGGATAACGCATGTAAGGTCTAGGTTAGGTCTGGGATTTGCTCTCATCAGGCTCATTCTTTCGCATATTTCTCATACTTGATGGCTAGATCCTGGGTTTTTTATGGTTTGGATCACGTAGTAATGTGGTACCACACTGAAACAGTCGATTAAACCTGGTTTCGATCAATATTTTAGAGGATAACGCAAGTTAGGTCTGGGATAGGTCTCGGATTTGACCTCATCAGACTCATACTTTCGCAACACTTCACATACTCCTTGAACAGATCCTGGGTTATTTTCTGGTTTGGATCACATAGTAATGTGGTACCGCACTGAAACAGTCGATTAAACCAGGTTTCGATCAATATTTTAGAGGAAAACGCATGTTAGGTCTAGGTTAGGCCTGGGATTTTCACTCATCAGACTCATACTTTCGCATTCTTCACATACTTGTTGAACGGATCCAAGGGTTTTTTCTGGTTTGGATCACGTAGTAATGTGGTACCACACTGAAACGGTCAACTAAACCTGGTTTCGATCAATATTTTAGAGGATAACGCAAGTTAGGTCTGGGATAGGTCTGGGATTTCACCTCATCAGACTCATACTTTCGCACACTACACATACTCGTTGAACAGGTCCTGGGTTATTTTCTGGTTTGGATCACATAGTAATGTGGTACCACACTGAAACAATCGATTAAACCTGGTTTCGATCAATATTTTCGAGAATAATCCATGTTAGGTCTGGGATATGTCTGGGATTTGCCCTCATCAGGCTCATACTTTCGCGTTTTTCACATACTTGTTGAACAGATCCTGGGTTTTTTCTGGTTTGGATCCCGTAGTAGTGTGGTGCCACGCTGAAACAGTCCATTAGACCTGGTTTGGATCAATATTATAGAGGATAACGCATGTTAGGTCTGGGTTAGGTCTAGGATTTGCCCTCATCAGGCTCATACTTTCGCATATTTCTCATACTTCAAGGCTAGATCCTGTGCTATTTCTGGATTGGATCACGTAGTAAAGTGGTACCACACTGAAACAGTCCATTAAACCTGGTTTCGCTCAATATTTTAGAGGATAACGCATGTAAGGTCTAGGTTAGGTCTGGGATTTGCTCTCATCAGGCTCATTCTTTCGCATATTTCTCATACTTGATGGCTAGATCCCGGGTTTTTTCTGGTTTGGATCACGTAGTAATGTGGTACCACACTGAAACGGTCAACTAAACCTGGTTTCGATCAATATTTTAGAGGATAACGCAAGTTAGGTCTGGGATAGGTCTGGGATTTCACCTCATCAGACTCATACTTTCGCACACTACACATACTCGTTGAACAGGTCCTGGGTTATTTTCTGGTTTGGATCACGTAGTAGTGTGGTACCACACTGAAACTGTCCATTAAACCTGGTTTCGATCAATATTTTTGTGGATAACGCATGTTAGGTCTAGGTTAGGCCGAGGATTTTCACTCATCAGACTCATACTTTCGCATTCTTCTCATACTTGTTGAACGGATCCTGGCGTTTTACTGGTTTGGATCACGTAGTAATGTGGTACCACACTGAAACAGTCAATTAAACCTGGTTTCGATCAATATTTTCGAGAATAATCCATGTTAGGTCTAGGTTAGGTCTGGGATTTGCTCTCATCAGGCTCATTCTTTCGCAAATTTCTCATACTTGATGGCTAGATCCTGGGCTTTTTCTGGATTGCATCACGTAGTAATGAAGTACAACACTGAAACAGTCAATTAAACCAAGTTTCCATCAATATTTTAGAGGAGAACGCATGTTAGGTCTAGGTTAGGCCTGGGATTTGCCCTCATCAGGGTCATACTTTCGCAGTTTTAACATACATGTTGACCTGATCGAGGGTTTTTTCTGCTTTGGATCACGTAGTAAAGTGGTATCACACTGATGCTGTCCATTAAACCTGGTTTGGATCAATATTTTAGAGGATAACGCATGTTAAGTTTGGGTTAGGTCTAGGATTTGCCCTCGTCAGGCTCATACTTTCGCATATTTCTCATACTTCAAGGCTAGATCCTGCGCTGTTTCAGGATTGTATCACGTAGTAACGTGGTACCACGCTGAAGCAGTCCATTAAACCTGGTTTCGATCAATATTTTAGAGGATAACGCAAGTTAGGTCTGGGATAGGTCTGGGATTCGCCTTTATCAGGCTCATACTTTCGCGTTTTCCACTTACTTGTTGAACTGATCCTGGGTTTTTTCTGGTTTGGTTCACGTAGTATTGTGGTACCACACTGAAACAGTCCATTAAACCTGGTTTCGCTCAATATTTTAGAAGATAACGCATGTTAGGTATAGGTTTGGCCTGGGATTTGCCCTCATCAGGGTCATACTTTCGCAGTTTTAACATGCATGTTGACCTGATCGAGGGTTTTTTCTGCTTTGGATCACGTAGTAAAGTGGTACCACACTAAAACAGTCAATTAAACCTGGTTTCGATCAATATTTTTGAGGATAACGCATGTTAGGTCTAGGTTAGGCCTGGGATTTTCACTCATCAGATTCATTCTTTCGCATTCTTCACATACTTGTTGAACGGATCTTGGGTTTTTTCTGGTGTGGATCACGTAGTAATGTGGTGCCACACTGAAACAGTCAATTAAACCTGGTTTCGATTAATATTTTTGAGGATAACGCATGTTAGGTCTGGGATAGGTCTGGGATTTGCCCTCATCAGGCTTATACTTTCGCAGTTTTAACATGCATGTTGAACAGATCCTGGGTTTTTTTCTGGTTTGGATCACGTAGTAATGTGGTACCACACTGAAACAGTCAATTAAACCAGGTTTCGATCAATATTTTAGAGAATAATTCATGTTAGGTCTGGGTTAGCCCTGAGATTTTCGCTCATCAGACTCATACTTTCGCATTCTTCAGATACTTGTTGAACGGATCCTGGGTTTTTTCTGGTATGGTTCACGTAGTAATGTGGTACCACACTGAAACAATCAATTAAACCAGGTCTTGATAAATATTTTCGATGATAACGCATGTTAGGTCTGGGTTAGGTCTAGGCATTGCCCTCATCAGGCACATACTTTCGCATATTTCTCATACTTCATGGCTAGATCCTGGGCTATTTCTGGATTGGATCACGTAGTAATGTGGTACCACACTGGAACAGTCAATTAAACCTGGTTTCGATCAATATTTTAGAGGACAATGCAAGTTAGGTCTGGGTTAGGTCTGGGATTTGCCCACATCAGGGTCATACTTTCGCATTCTTCAGATACTTGTTGAACGGATCCTGGGTTTTTTCTGGTATGGCTCACGTAGTAATGTTGTACCACACTGAAACAATCAATTAAACCAGGTCTGGATAAATATTTTAGATGATAACGCATGTTAGGTCTGGGTTAGGTCTAGGATTTGCCCTCATCAGGCTCATATTTTCGCATATTTCTCATACTTCATGGCTAGATCCTGGGCTATTTCTGGATTGGATCACGTAGTAATGTGGTACCACACTGGAACAGTCAATTAAACCTGGTTTCGATCAATATTTTAGAGGACAATGCAAGTTAGATCTGGGTTAGGTCTGGGATTTGCCCACAGCAGGGTCATACTTTCGCATTTTTCACATACTTGTTGAACAGATCCTGGGTTTTTTCTGGTTTGGATCGCGCAGTAATGTGGTACCACACTGAAACAGCCCACTGAACCTGGTTTCGATCAATATTTTAGAGCATAACGAAAGTTATGTCTAGGTTAGGCCAGGGATTTGCCCTCATCAGACTCATGCTTTCGCAATTTTCACATACTTGTTGAACAGATCCTGGGTTTTTTCTGGTATGGATCACGTAGTAATGTGGTACCACACTGAAACATTCAGTTAAACCTGGTCTTGATAAATAGTTTTGAGGATAACGCATGTTAGGTCTGGGTTAGGTCTAGGATTTGCCCTCATCAGGCTCATACTTTCGCATATTTCTTATACTTCATGGATAGATCCTGGGCTATTTCTGGATTGGATCACAAAGTAATGTGGTACCACACTGAAACAGTCGATTGAACCAGGTTTCCATCAATATTTTTGAGGATAACGCATGTTAGGTCTAGGCTAGGCCTGGGATTTGCCCTCATCAGGCTCATACTTTGGCAGTTTTAACATGCATGCTGACCTGTTCGAGGGTTGTTTCTGCATTGGATCACGTAGTAAAGTGGTACCACACTAAAACAGTCAATTAAACCTGGTTTCGATCAACATTTTGGAGGATAACGCAAGTTAGGTCTGGGATAGGTCTGGGATTTGCCCACATCAGGCTCACACTTTCGCGTTTTTCACATACTTGTTGAACTGATCCTGGGTTTTTTCTGGTTTGGTTCACGTAGTAATGTGGTACCACACTGAAACAGTCCATTAAACCTGGTTTCGATCAATATTTTAGAGCATAACGAAAGTTATGTCTAGGTTAGGCCAGGGATTTGCCCTCATCAGACTCATGCTTTCGCAGTTTTCACATACTTGTTGAACAGATCCTGGGTTTTTTCTGGTATGGATCACGTAGTAATGTGGTACCGCACTGAAGCAGCCCACTGAACCTGGTTTCGATCAATATTTTAGAGGACAACGCAACTTAGGTCTTGGTAAGGCCTGAGATTTTCACTGATCAGACTCATACTTTCGCATTCTTCACATACTTGTTGAACGGATCCTGGGTTTTTTCTGGTTTGGTTCTCGTAGTAATGTGGTACCACACTGAAACATTCAATTAAACCTGGTCTTGATAAATATTTTAGAGGATAACGCATGTTAGGTTTGGGTTAGGTCTAGGATTTGCCCTCATCAGGCTCATACTTTCGCATATTTCACATACTTCATGGCTAGATCCTGGGCTGTTTCTGGATTGTATCACGTAGTAATGTGGTACCACGCTGAAACAGTCGATTAAACCTGGTTTCGATCAATATTTTAGAGGATAACACAAGTTAAGTCTGGGATAGGTCTGGGATTTGACCTCAACAGACTCATACTTTCGCGTTTTTCACATACTTGTTGAACAGGTCCTGGGTTATTTTCTGGTTTGGATCACATAGTAATGTGGTACCACACTGAAACAGTCGATTAAACCAGGTTTCGATCAATATTTTTGAGGATAACGCATGTTAGATCTAGGTTAGGCCTGGGATTTTCACTCAACGGACTCATACTTTCGCATTCTTCACATACTTGTTGAACGGATCCTGGGTTTTTTTTGGTTTGGATCACGTAGTAATGTGGGCCACACTGAAACAGTCAATTAAACCTGGTTCCGATCAATATTTTAGAGAATAATTCATGTTAGGTCTAGGTTAGGTCTGGGATTTGCTCCCATCAGGCTCATTCTTTCGCATATTTCTCATACTTGATGGCTAGATCCTGGGCTTTTTCTGGATTGCATCAGGTAGTAATGAAGTACAACCCTGAAACAGTCAATTAAACCTGGTTTCCATCAATATCTTAGAGGACAACGCAAGTTAGGTCTGGGATATGTCTGGGATTTGCACTCATCAGGCTCATACTTTCGCGTTTTTCACATACTTGTTGAACAGATCCTGGGTTTTTTCTGGTTTGGATCCCGTAGTAGTGTGGTGCCACGCTGAAACAGTCCATTAGACCTGGTTTGGATCAATATTATAGAGGATAACGCATGTTAGGTCTAGGTTAGGCCTGGGATTTTCACTCATCAGACTCATACTTTCGCATTCTTCACATACTTGTTGAACGGATCCTTGGTTATTTCTGGTTTGTATCACGTAGTAATGTGGGACCACACTGAAACAGTCAATTAAACCAGGTTTCGATCAATATTTTAGAGATTAATTCATGTTAGGTCTATGTTAGGTCTGGGATTTGCTCTCATCAGGCTCATTCTTTCGCATATTCCTCATACATTTTGAACAGATCCTGGGTTTTTTCTGGTTTGGATCACGTAGTAATGTGGGCCACACTGAAACAATCAATTAAACCTGGTCTTGATAAATATTTTAGAGTATAACGCATGTTAGGTCTGGGTTAGGTCTAGGATTTGCCCTCATCAGGCTCATACTTTCGCATATTTCTCATACTTCAAGGCTAGATCCTGTGCTATTTCTGGATTGGATCACGTAGTAAAGTGGTACCACACTGAAACAGTCCATAAAACCTGGTTTCGCTCAATATTTTAGAGGATAACGCATGTAAGGTCTAGGTTAGGTCTGGGATTTGCTCTCATCAGGCTCATTCTTTCGCATATTTCTCATACTTGATGGCTAGATCCTGGGTTTTTTATGGTTTGGATCACGTAGTAATGTGGTACCACACTGAAACAGTCGATTAAACCTGGTTTCGATCAATATTTTAGAGGATAACGCAAGTTAGGTCTGGGATAGGTCTCGGATTTGACCTCATCAGACTCATACTTTCGCAACACTTCACATACTCCTTGAACAGATCCTGGGTTATTTTCTGGTTTGGATCACATAGTAATGTGGTACCACACTGAAACAGTCGATTAAACCAGGTTTCGATCAATATTTTAGAGGATAACGCATGTTAGGTCTAGGTTAGGCCTGGGATTTTCACTCATCACACTCATACTTTCGCATTCTTCAAATTCTTGTTGAACGGATCCTGGGTTTTTTCTGGTTTGGATCACGCAGTAATGTGGGACCACACTGAAACAGTCAATTATACCTGGTTTCGATCAATATTTTAAAGAATAATTCATGTTAGGTCTAGGTTAGGTCTGGGATTTGCTCTCATCAGGCTCATTCTGTCGCATATTTCTCACACTTCATGGCTAGATCCTGGGCTGTTTCTGGATTGTATCACGTAGTAATGTGGTACCACGCTGAAACAGTCAATTAAACCTGGTTTCGATCAATATTTTAGAGGATAACGCAAGTTAGGTCTGGGATAGGTCTAGGATTTGCCCTCATCAGGCTCTTACTTTCGCATATTTCTCATACTTCATGGCTAGATCCTGGGCCATTTCTGGATTGGATCACGTAGTAAAATGGTACCACACTGAAACATTCAATGAAACCTGGTCTAGATAAATATTTTAGAGGATAACGCACCTTAGGTCTGGGTTAGGTCTAAGATTTGCGCTCATCAGACTCATACTTTCGCATTCTTCACATACTCGTTGAACTGATCCTGAGGTTTTTCTGGTTTGGATCACGTAGTAATGTGGTACCACACTGAAACGGTCGATTAAACCTGGTTTCGATCAATATTTTATAGGATAACGAATGTTAGGTCTATGTTAGCCCTGGGATTCTCACTCATCAGACTCATACTTTCGCATTCTTCACATACCTGTTGAACTGATCCTGGGTTTTTTCTGGTTTGGATCACGTAGTAATGTGGTACCGCACTGAAACAGTCGATTAAACCTGGTTTCGATCAATATTTTAGAGGATAACGCAAGTTAGGTCTGGGATAGGTCTGGGATTTGACCTCATCAGACTCATACTTTCGCACACTTCACATACTCCTTGAACAGATCCTGGGTTATTATCTGGTTTGGATCACATAGTAATGTGGTACCACACTGAAACAGTCGATTAAACCTGGTTTCGATCAATATTTTAGAGGATAACGCAAGTTAGGTCTGGGATAGGTCTGGGATTTGACCTCATCAGACTCATACTTTCGCACACTTCACATACTCCTCGAACAGATCCTGGGTTATTTTCTGGTTTGGATCACACAGTAATGTGGTACCACACTGAAACAGTCGATTAAACCAGGTTTCGATCAATATTATAGAGGATAACGCACGTTAAGTCTAGGTTATGTCTGGGATTTTCACTCATCAGACTCATACTTTCGCATTCTTCACATACTTGTTGAACTGATCCTGGGTGTTTTCTGGTTTGGTTCACGTAGTAATGTGGTACCACACTGAAACATTCAATTAAACCTGGTCTTGATAAATATTTTAGAGGACAACGCATGTTAGGTTTGGGTTAGGCCTAGGATTTGCCCTCATCAGGCTCATACTTTCGCATATTTCTCATATTTCATGGCTAGATCCTGGGCTGTTTCTGGATTGTATCAGGTAGTAATGTGGTACCACGCTGAAACAGTCAATTAAACCTGGCTTCGATCAATATTTTAGAGGATAACGCAAGTTAGGTCTGGGATAGGTCTGGGATTCGCCCTAATCAGGCTCATACTTTCGCGTTTTTCATATACTTGTTGAACTGATCCCGGGTTTTTTCTGGTTTGGATCAGGTAGTATTGTGGTACCACACTGAAACAGTCGATTAAACCTGGCTTCGATCAATATTTTAGAGGATAACGCAAGCTAGGTCTGGGATAGGTCTGGGATTCGCCCTAATCAGGCTCATACTTTCGCGTTTTTCACATACTTGTTGAACTGATCCTGGGTTTTTTCTGGTTTGGATCAGGTAGTAATGTGGTACCACGCTGAAACAGTCAATTAAACCTGGTTTCGATCAATATTTTAGAGGATAACGCAAGCTAGGTCTGGGATAGGTCTGGGATTCGCCCTAATCAGGCTCATACTTTCGCGTTTTTCACATACTTGTTGAACAGATCCTGGGTTATTTTCTGGTTTGGATCACATAGTAATATGGTACCACACTGAAACAGTCGATTAAACCAGGTTTCGATCAATATTTTTGAGGGTAACGCATGTTAGGTCTAGGTTAGGCCTGGGATTTTCACTCATCCGACTCATACTTTCGCATTCTTCACATACTTGTTGAACGGACCCTGGGTTTTTTCTGGTTTGGATCACGTAGTAATGTGGGACCATACTGAAACAGTCAATTAAACCTGATTTCGATCAATATTTTACAGAATAATTCATGTTAGGTCTAGGTTAGGCCTGGGATTTTCACTCATCCGACTCATACTTTCGCATTCTTCACATACTTGTCGAACGGATCCTGGGTTTTTTCCGGTTTGGATCACGTAGTAATGTGGGACCACACTGAAACAGTCAATTAAACCTGGTTTCGATCAATATTTTAGAGAATAATTCATGTTAGGTCTAGGTTAGGTCTGGGATTTGCTCTCATCAGGCTCATTCTTTCGCATATTTCTCATACATGTAGAACAGATCCTGGGTTTTTTCTGTTTTGGGTCACGTAGTAATGTGGGACCACACTGAAACAATCAATTAAACCTGGTCTTGATAAATATTTTAGAGGATAACGCATGTTAGGTCTGGGTTAGGTCTAGGATTTGCCCTCATCAGGCTCATACTTTCGCATATTGCTCATACTTCATGGCTAGATCCTGGGCTGTTTCTGGATTGTATCACGTAGTAATGTGGTACCACACTGAAACAGTCAATTAAACCTGGTTTCGATCAATATTTTAGAGGATAACGCAAGTTAGGTCTGGGATAGGTCTGGGATTTGCCCTCATCAGGCTCATACTTTCGCGTTTTTCACATACTTGTTGAACAGATCCTGGGTTTTTTCTGGTTTGGATCACGTAGTAGTGTGGTACCACACTGAAACAGTCCATTAAACCTGGTTTGGATCAATATTTTAGAGGATAACGCATGTTAGGTCTAGGTTAGTTCTGGGATTTTCACTCATCAGACTCATACTTTCGCATTCTTCAGATACTTTTTGACCGGATCCTGGGCTATTTCTGGATTGGGTCACGTAGTAATGTGGTACCTCACTGAAACAATCAATTAAACCTGGTCATGATAAATATTTTAGAGAATAATTCATGTTAGGTCTAGGTTAGGTCTGGGATTTGCTCTCATCAGACTCATACTTTCGCATTCTTCACATACTTGTTGAACGGATCCTGGGTTTTTACTGGTTTGGATCACGTAGTAATGTGGTACCACGCTGAAACAGTCGATTAAACCTGGTTTCCGTCAATATTTTAGAGCACAACGCATGTTAGGTCTGGGATAGGCCTGGGATTTGCCCTCATCAGGCTCATACTTTCGCATATTTCTCACACTTCATGGCTAGATCCTGGGCTTTTTCTGGATTGCATCACGTAGTAATGAAGTACAACACTGAAACAGTCGATTAAACCTGGTTTCCATCAATATCTTAGAGGACAACGCATGTTAGGTCTGGGTTAGGTCTAGGCTTTGCCCTCGTCAGGCTCATACTTCCGCATGTTTCTCATACTTCTTGGCTAGATCCTGGGCTATTTCTGGATTGGACACGTAGTAATGTGGTACCACACTGAAACAGTCAATTAAACCTGGTTTCGAACAATATTTTAGAGGATAACGCAAGTTAGGTCTGGGATTGGTCTGGGATTTGCCCTCATCAGGCTCATACTTTCGCGTTTTTCACATACTTGTTGAACAGATCCTGGGTTTTTTCTGGTTTGGGTCATGTAGTAATGTGGTACCACACTGAAACAGTCGATTAAACCAGGTTTCGATCAATATTTTTGAGGATAACGCATGTTAGGTCTAGGTTACGCCTGGGATTTTCACTCATCAGACACATGCTTTCGTATTCTTCACATACTTGTTGAACAGATCCTGGGTTTTTTCTGGTTTGGGTCATGTAGTAATGTGGTACCACACTGAAACAGTCAATTAAACCTGGTTTCGACCAATATTTTAGAGAATAATTCATGTTAGTTCTAGGTTAGGTCTGGGATTTGCTCTCATGAGGCTCATTCTTTCGCATATTTCTCATACTTGATGGCTAGTTCCTGGGCTATTTCTGGATTGCATCACGTAGTAATGAAGTGCAACAATGAAACAGTCAATTAAACCTGGTTTCCATCAATATCTTAGAGGACAACGCAAGTTAGGTCTGGGATAGGTCTGGTATTTGCCCTCATCAGGCTCATACTTTCGCCTTTTTCACATACTTGTTGAACAGATCCTGGGTTTTTTCTGGTTTGGATCACATAGTAGTGTGGCACCACACGGAAACAGTCCATCAAACCTGGTTTGGATCAATATTTTAGAGGATAACGTATGTTAGGTCTAGGTTAGGTCTGGGATTTTCACTCATCAGACTCATACTTTCGCATTCTTCACATACTTGTTGAACGGATCCTGGGTTTTTTTCTGGTTTGGATCACGTAGTAATGTGGAACCACACTGAAACAATCAATTAAACATGGTCTTGATAAATATTTTAGAGCATAACGCATGTTAGGTCTGGGATGGGTCTGGGATTTGCCCTCATCGGACTCATACTTTCGCACACTTCACATACTCGTTGAACAGATCCTGGGTTATTTTCTGGTTTGGATCACATAGTAATGTGGTACCACACTGAAACAGTCGTTTAAACCAGGTTTCGATGAATATTTTTGAGGATAACGCATGTTAGGTCTAGGTTAGGTCTGGGATTTTCACTCATCAGACTCATACATTCGCATTCTTCACATACTTGTTGAACGGATCCTGGGTTTTTTCTGGTTTGGATCACGTAGCAATGTGGTACCACACTGAAACAGTCAATTAAACCTGGTTTCGATCAATATTTTAGAGAATAATTCATGTTAGGTCTAGGATAGGTCTGGGCTTTGCTCTCATCAGGCTCATTCTTTCGCATATTTCTCATACTTGATGGCTAGATCCTGCGCTTTTTCTGGATTGCATCACGTAGTAATGAAGTACAACACTGAAACAGTCGATTAAACCTGGTTTCCATCAATATCTTAGAGGACAACGCATGTTAGGTCTAGGTTAGGCCATGGATTTGCCCACATCAGGGTCATACTTTCGCAGTTTTAACATATTTGTTGACCTGATCGAGGGTTTTTTCTGCTTTGGATCACGCAGTAAAGTGGTACCACACTGAAACAGTCCATTAAACCTGGCTTGGATCAATATTTTAGAGGATAAGGCATGTTAGGTCTAGGTTAGCCCTGGGATTTTCACTCATCAGACTCATACTTTAGCATTCTTCACATACTTGTTGAACAGATACAGGGTTTTTTCTGGTTTGGTTTACGTAGTAATGTGGTACCACACTGAAACATTCAATTAAACCTGGTCCTGATAAATATTTTAGAGGATGACGCATGTTAGGTTTGGGTTAGGTATTGGATTTGCCCTCATCAGGCTCATACTTTCGCATATTTCTCATACTTCATGGCTAGACCGTGGGCTGTTTCTGGATTGTATCACGTAGTAATGTGGTACCACGCTGAAACAGTCAATTAAACCTGATTTCGATCAATATTTTAGAGGATAAAGCAAGTTAGGTCTGGGATAGGTCTGGGATTCGCCCTCATCAGGCTCATACTTTCGCATATTTCTCATACTTGATGGCTAGATCCTGGGTTTTTTACGGTTTGGGTCACGTAGTAGTGTGGTACCACACTGAAACAGTCGATTAAACCTGGTTTCGAACAATATTTTTTAGGATAACGCATGTTAGGTCTAGGTTAGGCCGGGGATTTTCACTCATCAGACTCATACTTTCGCATTCTTCACATACTTGTTGAACGGATCCTGTGTTTTTACTGGTTTGGATCACGTAGTAATGTGGTACAACACTGAAACATTCAATTGAACCTGGTCTTGATAAATACTTTAGAGGATAACGCATGTTAGGTCTGGGTTAGGTCTAGGATTTGCACCCATCAGGCTCATACTTTCGCATATTTCTCATACTTCATGGCTATATCCTGGGCTATTTCTGGATTGGATCACCTAGTAATGTGGTACCACACTGAAACAGTCAATTAAACCTGGTTTTGATCAATATTTTAGAGAATAATTCTTGTAAGGTCTAGGTTAGGTCTGGGATTTGCTCTCATCAGGCTCATTCTTTCGCATATTTCTCATACTTGATGGATAGATCCTGGGCTTTTTCTGGATTGCATCACGTAGTAATGAAGTACAACACTGAGACAGTCAATTAAACCTGGTTTCCATCAATGTTTTAGAGGACAACGCATGTTAGGTCTGGGATAGGTCTGGGATTTGCCCTCATCAGGCTCATACTTTCGCGTTTTTCACATACTTGTTGAATAGATCCTGGGTTTTTTTTGGTTTGCGTCACGTAGTAATGTGGTACCACACTGAAACAGTCCATTAAACCTGGTTTGGATCAATATTTTAGAGGATAACGCATGTTAGGTCTAGGTAAGGCCTGGGATTTTCACTCATCAGACTCATACTTTCGCATTCTTCACATATTTGTTGAACGGATCCTGGGTTTTTTCTGGTTTGCATCACGTAGTAATGTGGGACCACTCTGAAACAATCAATTAAACCTGGTCTTGATAATTATTTTAGAGAATAATTCATGTTAGGTCTAGGTTAGGTCTGGGATTTGCTCTCATCAGGCTCATACTTTCGCATGTTTCTCATACTTCATGGCTAGATCCTGGGCTATTTCTGGATTGGACACGTAGTAATGTGGTACCACACTGAAACAGTCCATTAAACCTGGTTTGGATCAATATTTTAGAGGATAACGCATGTTAGGTTTGGGTTAGGTCTAGGATTTTCCCTCATCAGGCTCATACTTTCGCATATTTCTCATACTTCATGGCTAGATCCTGGGCTGTTTCTGGATTGTATCACGTAGTAATGCGGTACCACACTGAAACAGTCAATTAAACCTGGTTTCGATCAATATTTTAGAGGATAACGCAAGTTAGGTCTGGGATAGGTCTGGGATTCGCCCTCATCATGCTCATACTTTCGCATATTTCTCATACTTGATGGCTAGATCCTGGGTTTTTTCCGGTTTGGGTCACGTAGTAGTGTGGTACCACACTGAAACAGTCGATTAAACCTGGTTTCGAACAATATTTTTTAGGATAACGCATGTTAGGTCTAGGTTAGGCCGGGGATTTTCACTCATCAGACTCTTACTTTCGCATTCTTCACATACTTGTTGAACGGATCCTGGGTTTTTACTGGTTAGGATCACGTAGTAATGTGGTACCACACTGAAACATTCAATTAAACCTGGTCTTGATAAATATTTTAGAGGATAACGCATGTTAGCTCTGGGATAGGTCTGGGATTTGCCCTCATCAGGCTCATACTTTCGCATATTTCTCACACTTCATGGCTAGATCCTGGGCTTTTTCTGGATTGCATCACGTAGTAATGAAGTACAACACTGAAACAGTCAATTTAACCTGGTTTCCATCAATATCTGAGAGGACAACGCAAGTTAGGTCTGGGATAGGTCTGGGATTTGCCCTCATCAGGCTCATACTGTGGCGTTTTTCACATACTTGTTGAACAGATCCCGGGTTTTTTCAGGTTTGGGTCACGTAGTAATGTGGTACCACACTGAAACAGTCGATTAAACCAGGTTTCGATCAATATTTTTGAGGATAACGCATGTTAGGTCTAGGTTAGGCCGGGGTTTTTCACACATCAGACTCATACTTTCGCGTTTTTCACATACTTGTTGAACAGATCCTGGGTTTTTTCTGGTTTGGATCACGTAGTAGTGTGGTACCACACTGAAACAGTCCACTAAACCTGGTTTGGATCAATATTTTAGAGGATAACGCATGTTAGGTCTGGGATAGGTCAGGGATTCGCCCTCATCAGGCTCATACATTCGCATATTTCTCATACTTGATGGCTAGATCCTGGGTTTTTTCCGGTTTGGGTCACGTAGTAGTGTGGTACCACACTGAAACAGTCGATTAAACCTGGTTTCGAACAATATTTTTTAGGATAACGCATGTTAGGTCTAGGTTAGGCCGGGGATTTTCACTCATCAGACTCATACTTTCGCAATCTTCACATACTTGGCCATGCTCGGCAGCGAGGAGAAGTGGAGGGCCGTGGCCTCCTTCTGCGAGAACGTAATGTTGCAGAAAGAGGCCGCGGGGAGGGAGCGCGAGCTTCAGAGGCGCGCTGAAGCTCGCGCTCGTGCGGTGGCCCGAGGTCGTCGCCCGGTCGCGAGGCGTCGCGGGCGGCCGCCTCGGCGTGGCGGATGACCTAGGCTGGGAGGGGGGTCCTGAGGGGACCCTCCTCCCGCCAGGCGGCGCCGGGTCGGACCGGTTGGGGGTAGGAGTGCCTCCCCCTACCGGTGCGACGCAAGGGGAGGCACCCTCGACGGTCTAGTGCGGCCATGAACGCCCGGCCGCCGAGGGGTGGAAACAGGGTCGCGGGCGGTTGCGAGTTGGGGCTCGCAGCCGCCACTAAACGCGGCCCCGGGACGGATAGCGGCGGGATGGAGTGGCCCCGTCCCGCCGCTATGAGGCAGTGTGTCTACTGGGGGGACCGATTGTCCCCCCGGGGGATGGGCGCGAAAGCGCGGGCACGGGGAGGATACCGGAAGAATGCTTCGAGCGATTCCCGGTATCCTCCCAAAGCGTGCCGAAGGGTCACCGTGGGGTTTTTAGTGGGTAGGTCCCGCGCCTGTCGTTGTACGGGCGCGGGGAATCCCACACACCCCTCCCACCTCTCCCCAAGGAGGAGGGAGGGAGTCTTTCGAAGATTTTCCCCACGACAAAAAAAAAAAAAAAAAAAAAAAAAAAGAAATCTTCACATACTTGTTGAACGGATCCTGGGTTTTTACTGGTTTGGATCACGTAGTAATGTGGTACCACACTGAAACATTCAAATAAACCTGGTCTTGATAAATATTTTAGAGGATAACGCATGTTAGGTCTGGGATAGGTCTGGGATTTGCCCTCATCAGGCTCATACTTTCGCGTTTTTCACATACTTGTTGAACAGATCCTGGGTTTTTTCAGGTTTGGGTCACGTAGTAATGTGGTACCACACTGAAACAGTCGATTAAACCTGGTCTCGATCAATATTTTTGAGGACAACGCATGTTAGGTCTAGGTTAGGCCGGGGATTTTCACTCATCAGACTCATACTTTCGCATTCTTCACATACTTGTTGAACGGATCCTGTGTTTTTACTGGTTTGGATCACGTAGTAATGTGGGACCACTCTGAAACAATCAATTAAACCTGGTCTTGATAATTATTTTAGAGAATAATTCATGTTAGGTCTAGGTTAGGTCTGGGATTTGCTCTCATCAGGCTCATACTTTCGCGTTTTTCACGTACTTGTTGAACAGATCCTGGGTTTTTTCTGGTTTGGGTCATGTAGTAATGTGGTACCACACTGAAACAGTCGATTAAACCAGGTTTCGAACAATATTTTTCAGGATAACGCATGTTAGGTCTAGGTTAGGCCGGGGATTTTCACTCATCAGACTCATACTTTCGCAATCTTCACATACTTGTTGAACGGATCCTGGGTTTTTACTGGTTTGGATCACGTAGTAATGTGGTACCACACTGAAACAGTCGATTAAACCAGGTTTCTATCAATATTTTTGAGGATAACGCAAGTTAGGTCTGGGATAGGTCTGGGATTTGCCCTCATCAGGCTCATACTTTCGCGTTTTTCACATACTTGTTGAACAGATCTTGGGGTTTTTCCGGTTTGGGTCACGTAGTAGTGTGGTACCACACTGAAACAGTCGATTAAACCAGGTTTCGATGAATATTTTTGAGGATAACGCATGTTAGGTCTAGGTTAGGTCTGGGATTTTCACTCATCAGACTCATACTTTCGCATTCTTCACATACTTGTTGAACTGATCCTGGGTTTTTTCTGGCTTGGATCACGTAGCAATGTGGTACCACACTGAAACAGTCAATTAAACCTGGTTTCGATCAATATTTTAGAGAATAATTCATGTTACGTCTAGGTTAGGTCTGGGCTTTGCTCTCATCAGGCTCATTCTTTCGCATATTTCTCATACTTGATGGCTAGATCCTGCGCTTTTTCTGGATTGCATCACGTAGTAATGAAGTACAACACTGAAACAGTCGATTAAACCTGGTTTCCATCAATATCTTAGAGGACAACGCAAGTTAGGTCTTGGATAGGTCTGGGATTTGCCCTCATCAGGCTCATACTTTCGCGTTTTTCACATACTTGTTGAACAGATCCTGGGTTATTTTCTGGTTTGGATCACATAGTAATGTGGTACCACACTGAAACAGACGATTAAACCAGGTTTCGATAAATATTTTTGAGGATAACGCATGTTAGGTCTAGGTTAGGCCGGGGTTTTTCACTCATCACACTTATACTTTCGCATTCTTCACATACCTGTTGAACGGATCCTGGGTTTTTACTAGTTTGGATCACGTAGTAATGAAGTGCAACACTGAAACAGTCAATTAAACCTGGTTTCCATCAATATTTTAGAGGACAACGCATGTTAGGTCTAGGTTAGGCCTGGGATTTGCCCACATCAGGGTCAACCTTTCGCAGTTTTAACATATATGTTGACCTGATCGAGGGTTTTTTCTGCTTTGGATCACGCAGTAAAGTGGTACCACACTGAAACAGTCCATTAAACCTGGCTTGGATCAATATTTTAGAGGATAACGCATGTTAGGTCTAGGTTAGCCCTGGGATTTTCACTCATCAGACTCATAGTTTAGCATTCTTCACATACTTGTTGAACAGATACAGGGTTTTTTCTGGATTGGTTCACGTAGTAATGTGGTACCACACTGAAACATTCAATTAAACCTGGTCTTGATAAATATTTTAGAGGATAACGCATGTTAGGTTTGGGTTAGGTCTTGGATTTGCCCTCATCAGGCTCATACTTTCGCATATTTCTCATACTTGATGGCTAGATCCTGGGTTTTTTCCGGTTTGGGTCACGTAGTAGTGTGGTACCACACTGAAACAGTCGATTAAACCAGGTTTCGAACAATATTTTTTAGGATAACGCATGTTAGGTCTAGGTTAGGCCGGGGATTTTCACTCATCAGACTCATACTTTCGCATTGTTCACATACTTGTTGTACGGATCCTGGGTTTTTTCAGGCTTGGATCACGTAGCAATGTGGTACCACACTGAAACAGTCACTTAAACCTGGTTTCGAACAATATTTTAGAGAATAATTCATGTTAGGTCTAGGTTAGGTCTGGGCTTTGCCCTCATCAGGCTCATTCTTTCGCATATTTCTCATACTTGATGGCTAGATCCAGCGCTTTTTCTGGATTGCATCACGTAGTAATGAAGTACAACACTGAAACAGTCGATTAAACCTGGTTTCCATCAATATCTTAGAGGACAACGCAAGTTAGGTCTTGGATAGGTCTGGGATTTGCCCTCATCAGGCTCATACTTTCGCGTTTTTCACATACTTGTTGAACAGATCCTGGGTTTTTTCTGGTTTGGATCACGTAGTAGTGTGGTACCACACTGAAACAGTCCACTAAACCTGGTTTGGATCAATATTTTAGAGGATAACGCATGTTAGGTCTAGGTTAGGTCTGTGATTTTCACTCATCAGACTCATACTTTCGCATTCTTCACATACTTGTTGAACGGATCCTGGGTTTTTTCTGGTTTGGATCACGTAGTAATGTGGGACCACACTGAAACAGTCCATTAAACCTGGTTTCAATCAATATTTTAGAGGATAACGCATGTTAGGTCTGGGATAGTTCTGGGATTTGCCCTCATCAGACTCATACTTTCGCACACTTCACATACTCGTTGAACAGATCCTGTGTTATTTTCTGGTTTGGATCACATAGTAATGTGGTACCACACTGAAACAGTCGATTAAACCAGGTTTCGATCAATATTTTTGAGGATAACGCATGTTAGGTCTACGATAGGCCTGGGATTTTCACTCATCAGACTCATACATTCGCATTCTTCACATACTTGTTGAACGGATCCTGGGTTTTTTCTGGTTTGGCTCACGTAGTAATGTGGGACCACACTGAAGCAATCAATTAAACCTGGTCTTGATAAATATTTTTGAGGATAACGCTTGTTAGGTCTGGGTTAGGTCTAGGATTTGCCCTCGTCAGGCTCATACTTTCGCATATTTCTCATACTTCATGGCTAGATCCTGGGCTATTTCTGGATTGGATCTCGTAGTAATGTGGTACCACACTGAAACAGTCGATTAAACCAGGTTTCTATCAATATTTTTGAGGATAACGCAAGTTAGGTCTGGGATAGGTCTGGGATTTGCCCTCATCAGGCTCATACCTTCGCATATTTCTCATACTTGATGGCTAGATCCTGAGTTTTTTCCGGTTTGGGTCACGTAGTAGTGTGGTACCACACTGAAACAGTCCATTAAACCTGGTTTCGAACAATATTTTTTAGGATAACGCATGTTAGATCTAGGTTAGGCCGGGGATTTTCACTCATCAGACTCATACTTTCGCATTCTTCACATACTTGTTGAACGGATCCTGGGTTTTTACTGGTTAGGATCACGTAGTAATGTGGTACCACACTCAAACATTCAATTAAAGCTGGTCTTGATAAATACTTTAGAGGATAACGCATGTTAGCTCTGGGATAGGTCTGGGATTTGCCCTCATCAGACTCATACTTTCGCACACTTCACATACTCGTTGAACAGATCCTGGGTTATTTTCAGGTTTGGATCACATAGTAATGTGGTACCACACTGAAACAGACGATTAAACCAGATTTCGATCAATATTTTTGAGGATAACGCATGTTAGGTCTAGGTTAGGCCGGGGTTTTTCACTCATCACACTCATACTTTCGCATTCTTTACATACGTGTTGAACGGATCCTGGGTTTTTACTGGTTTGGATCACGTAGTAATGAAGTGCAACACTGAAACAGTCAATTAAACCTGGTTTCCATCAATATTTTAGAGAATAATTCATGTTAGGTCTATGTTAGGTTTGGGATTTGCTCTCATCAGGCTCATTCTTTCGCATATTTCTCATACTTGATGGCTAGATCCTGGGCTTTTTCTGGATTACATCACGTAGTAATGAAGTACAACACTGAAACAGTCGATTAAACCTGGTTTCCATCAATATCTTAGAGGACAACGCAAGTTAGGTCTTGGATAGGTCTGGGATTTGCCCTCATCAGGCTCATACCTTCGCGTTTTTCACATACTTGTTGAACAGATCCTGGGTTTTTTCTGGTTTGGATCACGTAGTAGTGTGGTACCACACTGAAACAGTCCACTAAACCTGGTTTCGATCAATATTTTAGAGGATAACGCAAGTTAGGTCTGGGATAGGTCTGGGATTCGCCCCCATCAGGCTCATACATTCGCATATTTCTCATTCTTGATGGCTAGATCCTGGGTTTTTTCCGGTTTGGGTCACGTAGTAGTGTGGTACCACACTGAAACAGTCGATTAAACCTGGTTTCGAACAATATTTTTCAGGATAACGCATGTTAGGTCTAGGTTAGGCCGGGGATTTTCACTCATCAGACTCATACTTTCGCAATCTTCACATACTTGTTGAACGGATCCTGGGTTTTTACTGGTTTGGATCACGTAGTAATGTGGTACCACACTGAAACAGTCGATTAAACCAGGTTTCTATCAATATTTTTGAGGATAACGCAAGTTAGGTCTGGGATAGGTCTGGGATTTGCCCTCATCAGGCTCATACTTTCGCGTTTTTCACATACTTGTTGAACAGATCTTGGGGTTTTTCCGGTTTGGGTCACGTAGTAGTGTGGTACCACACTGAAACAGTCGATTAAACCTGGTTTCGATCAATATTTTTGAGGATAACGCATGTTAGGTCTAGGTTAGGTCTGTGATTTTCACACATCAGACTCATACTTTCGCATTGTTCACATACTTGTTGAACGGATCCTGGGTTTTTTCTGGTTTGGATCACGTAGTAATGTGGTACCACACTGAAACAGTCGATTAAACCAGGTTTCTATCAATATTTTTGAGGTTAACGCAAGGTAGGTCTGGGATAGGTCTGGGATTTGCCCTCATCAGGCTCATACTTTCGCGTTTTTCACATACTTGTTGAACAGATCCTAGGTTTTTTCCGGTTTGGGTCACGTAGTAGTGTGGTACCACACTGAAACAGTCGATTAAACCTGGTTTCGATCAATATTTTTGAGGATAACGCATGTTAGGTCTAGGTTTGGTCTGGGATTTGCTCTCATCAGGCTCATTCTTTCGCATATTTCTCATACTTGATGGCTAGATCCTGGGCTTTTTCTGGATTGCATCACGTAGTAATGTGGGACCACACTGAAACAATCAATTAAACCTGGTTTTGATAAATATTTTAGAGGACAACGCATGTTAGGTCTGGGTTAGGTCTAGGATTTGCCCTCATCAGGCTCATACTTTCGCATATTTCTCATACTTCATGGCTAGATCCTGGGCTGTTTCTGAATTGCATCACGTAGTAATGAAGTACAACACTGAAACAGTCAATTAAACCTGGTTTCCATCAATATCTTAGAGGACAACGCAAGTTAGGTCTGGGATAGGTCTGGGATTTGCCCTCATCAGGCTCATACTTTCGCGTTTTTCACATACTTGTTGAACAGATCCTGGGCTTTTTCCGGTTTGGGTCACGTAGTAGTGTGGTACCACACTGAAACAGTCGATTAAACCTGGTTTCGATCAATAGTTTTGAGGATAACGCATGTTAGGTCTAGGTTAGGCCGGGGATTTTCACTCATCAGACTCATACTTTCGCATTCTTCACATACTTGTTGAACGGATCCTGGGTTTTTTCTGGTTTGGATCACGTAGTAATGTGGGACCACACCGAAACAATCAATTAAACCTGGTCATGATAAATATTTTAGAGGATAACGCATGTTAGGTCTGGGTTAGGTCTAGGATTTGCCCTCGTCAGACTCATACTTTCGCATATTTCTCATACTTCATGGCTAGATCCTGGGCTATTTCTGGATTGGATCACGTAGTAATGTGGTACCACACTGAAACAGTCAATTAAACCTGGTTTCGATCAATATTTTAGAGAATAATTCATTTTATGTCTAGGTAAGGTCTGGGATTTGCTCTCATCAGGCTCATTCTTTCGCATATTTCTCATACTTGATGGCTAGATCCTGGGCTTTTTCTGGATTACATCACGTAGTAATGAAGTACAACACTGAAACAGTCGATTAAACCTGGTTTCCATCAATATCTTAGAGGACAACGCAAGTTAGGTCTTGGATAGGTCTGGGATTTGCCCTCATCAGGCTCATACTTTCGCGTTTTTCACATACTTGTTGAACAGATCCTGGGTTTTTTCTGCTTTGGATCACGTAGTAGTGTGGTACCACACTGAAACAGTCCACTAAACCTGGTTTCGATCAATATTTTAGAGGATAACGCAAGTTAGGTTTGGGTTAGGTCTAGGATTTGCCCTCATCAGGCTCATACTTTCGCATATTTCTCATACTTCATGGCTAGATCCTGGGCTGTTTCTGGATTGTATCACGTAGTAATGTGGTACCACGCTGAAACAACCAATTAAGCCTGATTTCGATCAATATTTTAGAGGATAACGCAAGTTAGGTCTGGGATAGGTCTGGGATTCGCCCACATCAGGCTCATACTTTCGCATCTTTCTCATACTTGGTGGCTAGATCCTGGGCTTTTTCTGGATTGCATCACGTAGTAATGAAGTACAACACTGAAACAGTCAATTAAACCTGGTTTCCATCAATATCTTAGAGGACAACGCAAGTTAGGTCTGGGATAGGTCTGGGATTTGCCCTCATCAGGCTCATACTTTCGCGTTTTTCACATACTTGTTGAACAGATCCAGGGTTTTTTCCGGTTTGGGTCACGTAGTAGTGTGGTACCACACTGAAACAGTCGATTAAACCTGGTTTCGATCAATATTTTTGAGGATAACGCATGTTAGGTCTAGGTTAGGTCTGTGATTTTCACACATCAGACTCATACTTTCGCATTGTTCACATACTTGTTGAACGGATCCTGGGTTTTTTCTGGTTTGGATCACGTAGTAATGTGGTACCACACTGAAACAGTCGATTAAACCAGGTTTCTATCAATATTTTTGAGGTTAACGCAAGGTAGGTCTGGGATAGGTCTGGGATTTGCCCTCATCAGGCTCATACTTTCGCGTTTTTCACATACTTGTTGAACAGATCCTAGGTTTTTTCCGGTTTGGGTCACGTAGTAGTGTGGTACCACACTGAAACAGTCGATTAAACCTGGTTTCGATAAATATCTTTGAGGATAACGCATGTTAGGTCTAGGTTTGGTCTGGGATTTGCTCTCATCAGGCTCATTCTTTCGCATATTTCTCATACTTGATGGCTAGATCCTGGGCTTTTTCTGGATTGCATCACGTAGTAATGTGGGACCACACTGAAACAATCAATTAAACCTGGTTTTGATAAATATTTTAGAGGACAACGCATGTTAGGTCTGGGTTAGGTCTAGGATTTGCCCTCATCAGGCTCATACTTTCGCATATTTCTCATACTTCATGGCTAGATCCTGGGCTGTTTCTGGATTGCATCACGTAGTAATGAAGTACAACACTGAAACAGTCAATTAAACCTGGTTTCCATCAATATCTTAGAGGACAACGCAAGTTAGGTCTGGGATAGGTCTGGGATTTGCCCTCATCAGGCTCATACTTTCGCGTTTTTCACATACTTGTTGAACAGATCCTGGGCTTTTTCCGGTTTGGGTCACGTAGTAGTGTGGTACCACACTGAAACAGTCGATTAAACCTGGTTTCGATCAATAGTTTTGAGGATAACGCATGTTAGGTCTAGGTTAGGCCGGGGATTTTCACTCATCAGACTCATACTTTCGCATTCTTCACATACTTGTTGAACGGATCCTGGGTTTTTTCTGGTTTGGATCACGTAGTAATGTGGGACCACACCGAAACAATCAATTAAACCTGGTCATGATAAATATTTTAGAGGATAACGCATGTTAGGTCTGGGTTAGGTCTAGGATTTGCCCTCGTCAGACTCATACTTTCGCATATTTCTCATACTTCATGGCTAGATCCTGGGCTATTTCTGGATTGGATCACGTAGTAATGTGGTACCACACTGAAACAGTCAATTAAACCTGGTTTCGATCAATATTTTAGAGAATAATTCATTTTATGTCTAGGTAAGGTCTGGGATTTGCTCTCATCAGGCTCATTCTTTCGCATATTTCTCATACTTGATGGCTAGATCCTGGGCTTTTTCTGGATTACATCACGTAGTAATGAAGTACAACACTGAAACAGTCGATTAAACCTGGTTTCCATCAATATCTTAGAGGACAACGCAAGTTAGGTCTTGGATAGGTCTGGGATTTGCCCTCATCAGGCTCATACTTTCGCGTTTTTCACATACTTGTTGAACAGATCCTGGGTTTTTTCTGCTTTGGATCACGTAGTAGTGTGGTACCACACTGAAACAGTCCACTAAACCTGGTTTCGATCAATATTTTAGAGGATAACGCAAGTTAGGTTTGGGTTAGGTCTAGGATTTGCCCTCATCAGGCTCATACTTTCGCATATTTCTCATACTTCATGGCTAGATCCTGGGCTGTTTCTGGATTGTATCACGTAGTAATGTGGTACCACGCTGAAACAATCAATTAAGCCTGATTTCGATCAATATTTTAGAGGATAACGCAAGTTAGGTCTGGGATAGGTCTGGGATTCGCCCACATCAGGCTCATACTTTCGCATCTTTCTCATACTTGGTGGCTAGATCCTGGGCTTTTTCTGGATTGCATCACGTAGTAATGAAGTACAACACTGAAACAGTCAATTAAACCTGGTTTCCATCAATATCTTAGAGGACAACGCAAGTTAGGTCTGGGATAGGTCTGGGATTTGCCCTCATCAGGCTCATACTTTCGCGTTTTTCACATACTTGTTGAACAGATCCAGGGTTTTTTCCGGTTTGGGTCACGTAGTAGTGTGGTACCACACTGAAACAGTCGATTAAACCTGGTTTCGATCAATATTTTTGAGGATAACGCATGTTAGGTCTAGGTTAGGTCTGTGATTTTCACACATCAGACTCATACTTTCGCATTGTTCACATACTTGTTGAACGGATCCTGGGTTTTTTCTGGTTTGGATCACGTAGTAATGTGGTACCACACTGAAACAGTCGATTAAACCAGGTTTCTATCAATATTTTTGAGGTTAACGCAAGGTAGGTCTGGGATAGGTCTGGGATTTGCCCTCATCAGGCTCATACTTTCGCGTTTTTCACATACTTGTTGAACAGATCCTAGGTTTTTTCCGGTTTGGGTCACGTAGTAGTGTGGTACCACACTGAAACAGTCGATTAAACCTGGTTTCGATCAATAGTTTTGAGGATAACGCATGTTAGGTCTAGGTTAGGCCGGGGATTTTCACTCATCAGACTCATACTTTCGCATTCTTCACATACTTGTTGAACGGATCCTGGGTTTTTTCTGGTTTGGATCACGTAGTAATGTGGGACCACACCGAAACAATCAATTAAACCTGGTCATGATAAATATATTAGAGGATAACGCATGTTAGGTCTGGGTTAGGTCTAGGATTTGCCCTCGTCAGACTCATACTTTCGCATATTTCTCATACTTCATGGCTAGACCCTGGGCTGTTTCTGGATTGTATCACGTAGTAATGTGGTACCACGCTGAAACAATCAATTAAACCTGATTTCGATCAATATTTTAGAGGATAACGCAAGTTAGGTCTGGGATAGGTCTGGGATTCGCCCTCATCAGGCTCATACTTTCGCATATTTCTCATACTTGATGGCTAGATCCTGGGTTTTTTCCGGTTTGGGTCACGTAGTAGTGTGGTACCACACTGAAACAGTCGATTAAACCTGGTTTCGAACAATATTTTTTAGGATAACGCATGTTAGATCTAGGTTAGGTCTGGGATTTGCCCTCATCAGACTCATACTTTCGCACACTTCACATACTCGTTGAACAGATCCTGGGTTATTTTCTGGTTTGGATCACATAGTAATGTGGTACCACACTGAAACAGACGATTAAACCAGATTTCGATCAATATTTTTGAGGATGACGCATGTTAGGTATAGGTTAGGCCGGGGTTTTTCACTCATCACACTCATACTTTCGCATTCTTTACATACGTGTTGAACGGATCCTGGGTTTTTACTGGTTTGGATCACGTAGTAATGAAGTGCAACACTGAAACAGTCAATTAAACCTGGTTTCCATCAATATTTTAGAGAATAATTCATGTTAGGTCTAGGTTAGGTTTGGGATTTGCTCTCATCAGGCTCATTCTTTCGCATATTTCTCATACTTGATGGCTAGATCCTGGGTTTTTTCCGGTTTGGGTCACGTAGTAGTGTGGTACCACACTGAAACAGTCGATTAAACCTGGTTTCGAACAATATTTTTTAGGATAACGCATGTTAGGTCTAGGTTAGGCCGGGGATTTTCACTCATCAGACTCATACTTTCGCATTCTTCACATACTTGTTGAACGGATCCTGGGTTTTTTCTGGTTTGGATCACGTAGTAATGTGGGACCACACCGAAACAATCAATTAAACCTGGTCATGATAAATATTTTAGAGGATAACGCATGTTAGGTCTGGGTTAGGTCTAGGATTTGCCCTCGTCAGACTCATACTTTCGCATATTTCTCATACTTCATGGCTAGATCCTGGGCTATTTCTGGATTGGATCACGTAGTAATGTGGTACCACACTGAAACACTCAATTAAACCTGGTTTCGATCAATATTTTAGAGGATAACGCAAGTTAGGTCTGGGATAGGTCTGGGATTTGCCCTCATCAGGCTCATACTTTCGCGTTTTTCACATACTTGTTGAACAGATCCTGGGTTTTTTCAGGTTTGGGTCACGTAGTAATGTGGTACCACACTGAAACAGTCGATTAAACCTGGTTTCGATCAATATTTTTGAGGACAACGCATGTTAGGTCTAGGTTAGGCCGGGGATTTTCACTCATCAGACTCATACTTTCGCATTCTTCACATACTTGTTGAACGGATCCTGTGTTTTTACTGGTTTGGATCACGTAGTAATGTGGTACAACACTGAAACATTCAATTAAACCTGGTCTTGATAAATACTTTAGAGGATAACGCATGTTAGGTCTGGGTTAGGTCTAGGATTTGCACCCATCAGGCTCATACCTTCGCATATTTCTCATACTTCATGGCTATATCCTGGGCTATTTCTGGATTGGATCACCTAGTAATGTGGTACCACACTGAAACAGTCAATTAAACCTGGTTTTGATCAATATTTTAGAGAATAATTCTTGTAAGGTCTAGGTTAGGTCTGGGATTTGCTCTCATCAGGCTCATTCTTTCGCATATTTCTCATACTTGATGGATAGATCCTGGGCTTTTTCTGGATTGCATCACGTAGTAATGAAGTACAACACTGAGACAGTCAATTAAACCTGGTTTCGATCAATATTTTTGAGGATAACGCATGTTAGGTCTAGGTTAGGCCTGGGATTTTCACTCATCAGACACATGCTTTCGTATTCTTCACATACTTGTTGAACGGATCCTGCGCTTTTTCTGGATTGCATCACGTAGTAATGAAGTACAACACTGAAACAGTCGATTAAACCTGGTTTCCATCAATATCTTAGAGGACAACGCAAGTTAGGTCTTGGATAGGTCTGGGATTTGCCCTCATCAGGCTCATTCTTTCGCGTTTTTCACATACTTGTTGAACAGATCCTGGGTTATTTTCTGGTTTGGATCACATAGTAATGTGGTACCACACTGAAACAGTCGATTAAACCATGTTTCGATGAATATTTTTGAGGATAACGCATGTTAGGTCTAGGTTAGGTCTGGGATTTTCACTCATCAGACTCATACTTTCGCATTCTTCACATACTTGTTGAACTGATCCTGGGTTTTTTCTGGCTTGGATCACGTAGCAATGTGGTACCACACTGAAACAGTCAATTAAACCTGGTTTCGATCAATATTTTAGAGAATAATTCATGTTACGACTAGGTTAGGTCTGGGCTTTGCTCTCATCAGGCTCATTCTTTCGCATATTTCTCATACTTGATGGCTAGATCCTGCGCTTTTTCTGGATTGCATCACGTAGTAATGAAGTACAACACTGAAACAGTCGATTAAACCTGGTTTGCATCAATATCTTAGAGGACAACGCAAGTTAGGTCTTGGATAGGTCTGGGATTTGCCCTCATCAGGCTCATACTTTCGCGTTTTTCACATACTTGTTGAACAGATCCTGGGTTATTTTCTGGTTTGGATCACATAGTAATGTGGTACCACACTGAAACAGACGATTAAACCAGGTTTCGATAAATATTTTTGAGGATAACGCATGTTAGGTCTAGGTTAGGCCGGGGTTTTTCACTCATCACACTTATACTTTCGCATTCTTCACATACCTGTTGAACGGATCCTGGGTTTTTACTAGTTTGGATCACGTAGTAATGAAGTGCAACACTGAAACAGTCAATTAAACCTGGTTTCCATCAATATTTTAGAGGACAACGCATGTTAGGTCTAGGTTAGGCCTGGGATTTGCCCACATCAGGGTCATACTTTCGCAGTTTTAACATATATGTTGACCTGATCGAGGGTTTTTTCTGCTTTGGATCACGCAGTAAAGTGGTACCACACTGAAACAGTCCATTAAACCTGGCTTGGATCAATATTTTAGAGGATAACGCATGTTAGGTCTAGGTTAGCCCTGGGATTTTCACTCATCAGACTCATAGTTTAGCATTCTTCACATACTTGTTGAACAGATACAGGGTTTTTTCTGGATTGGTTCACGTAGTAATGTGGTACCACACTGAAACATTCAATTAAACCTGGTCTTGATAAATATTTTAGAGGATAACGCATGTTAGGTTTGGGTTAGGTCTTGGATTTGCCCTCATCAGGCTCATACTTTCGCATATTTCTCATACTTGATGGCTAGATCCTGGGTTTTTTCCGGTTTGGGTCACGTAGTAGTGTGGTACCACACTGAAACAGTCGATTAAACCAGGTTTCGAACAATATTTTTTAGGATAACGCATGTTAGGTCTAGGTTAGGCCGGGGATTTTCACTCATCAGACTCATACTTTCGCATTCTTCACATACTTGTTGAACGGATCCTGGGTTTTTTCAGGCTTGGATCACGTAGCAATGTGGTACCACACTGAAACAGTCACTTAAACCTGGTTTCGAACAATATTTTAGAGAATAATTCATGTTAGGTCTAGGTTAGGTCTGGGCTTTGCCCTCATCAGGCTCATTCTTTCGCATATTTCTCATACTTGATGGCTAGATCCAGCGCTTTTTCTGGATTGCATCACGTAGTAATGAAGTACAACACTGAAACAGTCAATTAAACCTGGTTTCGATCAATATTTTTGAGGATAACGCATGTTAGGCCTAGACTAGGCCTGGGATCTGCCCTCATCAGACTCATACTTTCGCATTCTTCACATACTTGTTGATCGGATCCTGGGTTTTTTCTGGTTTGGATCACGTAGTAATGTGGGACCACACTGAAACAATCAATTAAACCTGGTCATGATAACTATTTTAGAGGATAACGCATGTTAGGTTTGGGTTAGGTCTAGGATTTGCCCTCTTCAGGCTCATACTTTCGCATATTTCTCATACTTCATGGCTAGATCCTGGGCTGTTTCTGGATTGTATCACGTAGTAATGTGGTACCACGCTGAAACAATCAATTAAGCCTGATTTCGATCAATATTTTAGAGGATAACGCATGTTAGGTCTAGGTTAGGCCGGGGTTTTTCACTCATCACACTCATACTTTCGCATTCTTTACATACGTGTTGAACGGATCCTGGGTTTTTACTGGTTTGGATCACGTAGTAATGAAGTGCAACACTGAAACAGTCAATTAAACCTGGTTTCCATCAATATTTTAGAGAATAATTCATGTTAGGTCTAGGTTAGGTTTGGGATTTACTCTCATCAGGCTCATTCTTTCGCATATTTCTCATACTTGATGGCTAGATCCTGGGCTTTTTCTGGATTGCATCACGTAGTAATGAAGTACAACACTGAAACAGTCGATTAAACCTGGTTTCCATCAATATCTTAGAGGACAACGCAAGTTAGGTCTTGGATAGGTCTGGGATTTGCCCTCATCAGGCTCATACTTTCGCGTTTTTCACATACTTGTTGAACAGATCCAGGGTTTTTTCTGGTTTGGATCACGTAGTAGTGTGGTACCACACTGAAACAGTCCACTAAACCTGGTTTCGATCAATATTTTAAAGGATAACGCAAGTTAGGTCTGGGATAGGTCTGGGATTCGCCCCCATCAGGCTCATACATTCGCATATTTCTCATACTTGATGGCTAGATCCTGGGTTTTTTCCGGTTTGGGTGACGTAGTAGTGTGGTACCACACTGAAACAGTCGATTAAACCTGGTTTCGAACAATATTTTTCAGGATAACGCATGTTAGGTCTAGGTTAGGCCGGGGATTTTCACTCATCAGACTCATACTTTCGCAATCTTCACATACTTGTTGAACGGATCCTGGGATTTTACTGGTTTGGATCACGTAGTAATGTGGTACCACGCTGAAACAGTCGATTAAACCAGGTTTCTATCAATATTTTTGAGGATAACGCAAGTTAGGTCTGGGATAGGTCTGGGATTTGCCCTCATCACGCTAATACTTTCGCGTTTTTAACATACTTGTTGAACAGATCCTGGGTTTTTTCCGGTTTGGGTCACGTAGTAGTGTGGTACCACACTGAAACAGTCGATTAAACCTGGTTTCCATCAATATCTTAGAGGACAACGCAAGTTAGGTCTGGGATAGGTCTGGGATTTGCCCTCATCAGGCTCATACTTTCGCGTTTTTCACATACTTGTTGAACAGATCCTGGGTTTTTTCTGGTTTGGATCACGTAGTAGTGTGGTACCACACTGAAACAATCAATTAAACCTGGTATTGATAATTATTTTAGAGGATAACGCATGTTAGGTCTGGGATAGGTCTGGGATTTGCCCTCATCAGACTCATACTTTCGCACACTTCACATACTCGTTGAACAGATCCTGGGTTATTTTCTGGTTTGTATCACGTAGTAAAGTGGTACCACACTGAAACATTCCATTAAACCTGGTTTGGATCAATATTTTAGAGAATAATTCATGTTATGTCTAGGTAAGGTCTGGGATTTGCTCTCATCAGGCTCATTCTTTCGCATATTTCTCATACTTGATGGCTAGATCCTGGGCTTTTCCTGGATTGCATCACGTAGTAATGTGGTACCACACTGAAACAGTCGATTAAACCAGGTTTCGATCAATATTTTTGAGGATAACGCATGTTAGGCCTAGGCTAGGCCTGGGATCTGCCCTCATCAGGTTCATATTTTCGCGTTCTCCACATACTTGTTGATCGGATCCTGGGTTTTTTCTGGTTTGGATCACGTAGTAATGTGGGACCACACTGAAACAATCAATTAAACCTGGTCATGATAACTATTTTAGAGGATAACGCATGTTAGGTTTGGGTTAGGTCTAGGATTTGCCCTCATCAGGCTCATACTTTCGCATATTTCTCATACTTCATGGCTAGATCCTGGGCTGTTTCTGGATTGTATCACGTAGTAATGTGGTACCACGCTGAAACAATCAATTAAGCCTGATTTCGATCAATATTTTAGAGGATAACGCAAGTTAGGTCTGGGATAGGTCTGGGATTCGCCCACATCAGGCTCATACTTTCGCATATTTCTCATACTTGGTGGCTAGATCCTGGGCTTTTTCTGGATTGCATCACGTAGTAATGAAGTACAACACTGAAACAGTCAATTAAACCTGGTTTCCATCAATATCTTAGAGGACAACGCAAGTTAGGTCTGGGATAGGTCTGGGATTTGCCCTCATCAGGCTCATACTTTCGCGTTTTTCACATACTTGTTGAACAGATCCTGGGTTTTTTCCGGTTTGGGTCACGTAGTAGTGTGGTACCACACTGAAACAGTCCATTAAACCTGGTTTCGAACAATATTTTTCAGGATAACGCATGTTAGGTCTAGGTTAGGCCGGGGATTTTCACTCATCAGACTCATACTTTCGCAATCTTCACATACTTGTTGAACGGATCCTGGGCTGTTTCTGGATTGTATCACGTAGTAATGTGGTACCACGCTGAAACAATCAATTAAGCCTGATTTCGATCAATATCTTAGAGGATAACGCAAGTTAGGTCTGGGATAGGTCTGGGATTTGCCCTCATCAGGCTCATACTTTCGCATTCTTCACATACTTGTTGAACGGATCCTTGGTTTTTTCTGGTTTGGATCACGTAGTAATGTGGGACCACACCGAAACAATCAATTAAACCTGGTCATGATAAATATTTTAGAAGATAACGCATGTTAGGTCTGGGTTAGGTCTAGGATTTGCCCTCGTCAGACTCATACTTTCGCATATATCTCATACTTCATGGCTAGATCCTGGGCTATTTCTGGATTGGATCACGTAGTAATGTGGTACCACACTGAAACAGTCAATTAAACCTGGTTTCGATCAATATTTTAGAGGATAACGCAAGTTAGGTCTGGGATAGGTCTGGGATTCGCCCACATCAGGCTCATACTTTCGCATATTTCTCATACTTGGTGGCTAGATCCTGGGCTTTTTCTGGATTACATCACGTATTAATGAAGTACAACACTGAAACAGTCAATTAAACCTGGTTTCCATCAATACCTTAGAGGACAACGCAAGTTAGGTCTGGGATAGGTCTGGGATTTGCCCTCATCAGGCTCATACTTTCGCATATTTCTCATACTTCATGGCTAGACCCTGGGCTGTTTCTGGATTGTATCACGTAGTAATGTGGTACCACGCTGAAACAATCAATTAAACCTGATTTCGATCAATATTTTAGAGGATAACGCAAGTTAGGTCTGGGATAGGTCTGGGATTCGCCCTCATCAGGCTCATACCTTCGCATATTTCTCATACTTGATGGCTAGATCCTGAGTTTTTTCCGGTTTGGGTCACGTAGTAGTGTGGTACCACACTGAAACAGTCCATTAAACCTGGTTTCGAACAATATTTTTTAGGATAACGCATGTTAGATCTAGGTTAGGCCGGGGATTTTCACTCATCAGACTCATACTTTCGCATTCTTCACATACTTGTTGAACGGATCTTGGGTTTTTACTGGTTAGGATCACGTAGTAATGTGGTACCACACTGAAACATTCAATTAAAGCTGGTCTTGATAAATACTTTAGAGGATAACGCATGTTAGCTCTGGGATAGGTCTGGGATTTGCCCTCATCAGACTCATACTTTCGCACACTTCACATACTCGTTGAACAGATCCTGGGTTATTTTCAGGTTTGGATCACATAGTAATGTGGTACCACACTGAAACAGACGATTAAACCAGATTTCGATCAATATTTTTGAGGATAACGCATCTTAGGTCTAGGTTAGGCCGGGGTTTTTCACTCATCACACTCATACTTTCGCATTCTTTACATACGTGTTGAACGGATCCTGGGTTTTTACTGGTTTGGATCACGTAGTAATGAAGTGCAACACTGAAACAGTCAATTAAACCTGGTTTCCATCAATATTTTAGAGAATAATTCATGTTAGGTCTATGTTAGGTTTGGGATTTGCTCTCATCAGGCTCATTCTTTCGCATATTTCTCATACTTGATGGCTAGATCCTGGGCTTTTTCTGGATTACATCACGTAGTAATGAAGTACAACACTGAAACAGTCGATTAAACCTGGTTTCCATCAATATCTTAGAGGACAACGCAAGTTAGGTCTTGGATAGGTCTGGGATTTGCCCTCATCAGGCTCATACTTTCGCGTTTTTCACATACTTGTTGAACAGATCCTGGGTTTTTTCTGGTTTGGATCACGTAGTAGTGTGGTACCACACTGAAACAGTCCACTAAACCTGGTTTCGATCAATATTTTAGAGGATAACGCAAGTTAGGTCTGGGATAGGTCTGGGATTCGCCCCCATCAGGCTCATACATTCGCATATTTCTCATACTTGATGGCTAGATCCTGGGTTTTTTCCGGTTTGGGTCACGTAGTAGTGTGGTACCACACTGAAACAGTCGATTAAACCTGGTTTCGAACAATATTTTTCAGGATAACGCATGTTAGGTCTAGGTTAGGCCGGGGATTTTCACTCATCAGACTCATACTTTCGCAATCTTCACATACTTGTTGAACGGATCCTGGGTTTTTACTGGTTTGGATCACGTAGTAATGTGGTACCACACTGAAACAGTCGATTAAACCAGGTTTCTATCAATATTTTTGAGGATAACGCAAGTTAGGTCTGGGATAGGTCTGGGATTTGCCCTCATCAGGCTCATACTTTCGCGTTTTTCACATAATTGTTGAACAGATCCTGGGTTTTTTCCGGTTTGGGTCACGTAGTAGTGTGGTACCACACTGAAACAGTCGATTAAACCTGGTTTCGATCAATATTTTTGAGGATAACGCATGTTAGGTCTAGGTTAGGTCTGTGATTTTCACTCACCAGACTCATACTTTCGCATTGTTCACATACTTGTTGAACGGATCCTGGGTTTTTTCTGGTTTGGATCACGTAGTAATGTGGTACCACACTGAAACAGTCGATTAAACCAGGTTTCTATCAATATTTTTGAGGTTAACGCAAGGTAGGTCTGGGATAGGTCTGGGATTTGCCCTCATCAGGCTCATACTTTCGCGTTTTTCACATACTTGTTGAACAGATCCTAGGTTTTTTCCGGTTTGGGTCTCGTAGTAGTGTGGTACCACACTGAAACAGTCGATTAAACCTGGTTTCGATCAATATTTTTGAGGATAACGCATGTTAGGTCTGGGTTAGGTCTAGGATTTGCCCTCATCAGGCTCATACTTTCGCATATTTCTCATACTTCATGGCTAGATCCTGGGCTGTTTCTGGATTGCATCACGTAGTAATGAAGTACAACACTGAAACAGTCGATTAAACCTGGTTTCCATCAATATCTTAGAGGACAACGCAAGTTAGGTCTTGGATAGGTCTGGGATTTGCCCTCATCAGGCTCATACTTTCGCGTTTTTCACATACTTGTTGAACAGATCCTGGGTTTTTTCTGGTTTGGATCACGTAGTAGTGTGGTACCACACTGAAACAGTCCACTAAACCTGGTTTCGATCAATATTTTAGAGGATAACGCAAGTTAGGTCTGGGATAGGTCTGGGATTCGCCCCCATCAGGCTCATACATTCGCATATTTCTCATACTTGATGGCTAGATCCTGGGTTTTTTCCGGTTTGGGTCACGTAGTAGTGTGGTACCACACTGAAACAGTCGATTAAACCTGGTTTCGAACAATATTTTTCAGGATAACGCATGTTAGGTCTAGGTTAGGCCGGGGATTTTCACTCATCAGACTCATACTTTCGCAATCTTCACATACTTGTTGAACGGATCCTGGGTTTTTACTGGTTTGGATCACGTAGTAATGTGGTACCACACTGAAACAGTCGATTAAACCAGGTTTCTATCAATATTTTTGAGGATAACGCAAGTTAGGTCTGGGATAGGTCTGGGATTTGCCCTCATCAGGCTCATACTTTCGCGTTTTTCACATAATTGTTGAACAGATCCTGGGTTTTTTCCGGTTTGGGTCACGTAGTAGTGTGGTACCACACTGAAACAGTCGATTAAACCTGGTTTCGATCAATATTTTTGAGCATAACGCATGTTAGGTCTAGGTTAGGTCTGTGATTTTCACTCATCAGACTCATACTTTCGCATTGTTCACATACTTGTTGAACGGATCCTGGGTTTTTTCTGGTTTGGATCACGTAGTAATGTGGTACCACACTGAAACAGTCGATTAAACCAGGTTTCTATCAATATTTTTGAGGTTAACGCAAGGTAGGTCTGGGATAGGTCTGGGATTTGCCCTCATCAGGCTCATACTTTCGCGTTTTTCACATACTTGTTGAACAGATCCTAGGTTTTTTCCGGTTTGGGTCAGGTAGTAGTGTGGTACCACACTGAAACAGTCGATTAAACCTGGTTTCGATCAATATTTTTGAGGATAACGCATGTTAGGTCTAGGTTTGGTCTGGGATTTGCTCTCATCAGGCTCATTCTTTCGCATATTTCTCATACTTGATGGCTAGATCCTGGGCTTTTTCTGGATTGCATCACGTAGTAATGTGGGACCACACTGAAACAATCAATTAAACCTGGTTTTGATAAATATTTTAGAGGGCAACGCATGTTAGGTCTGGGTTAGGTCTAGGATTTGCCCTCATCAGGCTCATACTTTCGCATATTTCTCATACTTCATGGCTAGATCCTGGGCTGTTTCTGGATTGCATCACGTAGTAATGAAGTACAACACTGAAACAGTCAATTAAACCTGGTTTCCATCAATATCTTAGAGGACAACGCAAGTTAGGTCTGGGATAGGTCTGGGATTTGCCCTCATCAGGCTCATACTTTCGCGTTTTTCACATACTTGTTGAACAGATCCTGGGCTTTTTCTGGATTGCATCACGTAGTAATGAAGTACAACACTGAAACAGTCAATTAAACCTGGTTTCCATCAATATCTTAGAGGACAACGCAAGTTAGGTCTGGGATAGGTCTGGGATTTGCCCTCATCAGGCTCATACTTTCGCGTTTTTCACATATTTGTTGAACAGATCCTGGGTTTTTTCCGGTTTGGGTCACGTAGTAGTGTGGTACCACACTGAAACAGTCGATTAAACCTGGTTTCGATCAATAGTTTTGAGGATAACGCATGTTAGGTCTAGGTTAGGCCGAGGATTTTCACTCATCAGACTCATACTTTCGCATTCTTCACATACTTGTTGAACGGATCCTGGGTTTTTTCTGGTTTGGATCACGTAGTAATGTGGGACCACACCGAAACAATCAATTAAACCTGGTCATGATAAATATTTTAGAGGATAACGCATGTTAGGTCTGGGTTAGGTCTAGGATTTGCCCTCGTCAGACTCATACTTTCGCATATTTCTCATACTTCATGGCTAGATCCTGGGCTATTTCTGGATTGGATCACGTAGTAATGTGGTACCACACTGAAACAGTCAATTAAACCTGGTATCGATCAATATTTTAGAGGATAACGCATGTTAGGTCTGGGATAGGTCTGGGATTCGCCCACATCAGGCTCATACTTTCGCATATTTCTCATACTTGGTGGCTAGATCCTGGGCTTTTTCTGGATTGCATCACGTAGTAATGAAGTACAACACTGAAACAGTCAATTAAACCTGGTTTCCATCAATACCTTAGAGGACAACGCAAGTTAGGTCTGGGATAGGTCTGGGATTTGCCCTCATCAGGCTCATACTTTCGCATATTTCTCATACTTCATGGCTAGACCCTGGGCTGTTTCTGGATTGTATCACGTAGTAATGTGGTACCACGCTGAAACAATCAATTAAACCTGATTTCGATCAATATTTTAGAGGATAACGCAAGTTAGGTCTGGGATAGGTCTGGGATTCGCCCTCATCAGGCTCATACTTTCGCATATTTCTCATACTTGATGGCTAGATCCTGGGTTTTTTCCGGTTTGGGTCACGTAGTAGTGTGGTACCACACTGAAACAGTCGATTAAACCTGGTTTCGAACAATATTTTTTAGGATAACGCATGTTAGATCTAGGTTAGGTCTGGGATTTGCCCTCATCAGACTCATACTTTCGCACACTTCACATACTCGTTGAACAGATCCTGGGTTATTTTCTGGTTTGGATCACATAGTAATGTGGTACCACACTGAAACAGACGATTAAACCAGATTTCGATCAATATTTTTGAGGATAACGCATGTTAGGTCTAGGTTAGGCCGGGGTTTTTCACTCATCACACTCATACTTTCGCATTCTTTACATACGTGTTGAACGGATCCTGGGTTTTTACTGGTTTGGATCACGTAGTAATGAAGTGCAACACTGAAACAGTCAATTAAACCTGGTTTCCATCAATATTTTAGAGAATAATTCATGTTAGGTCTAGGTTAGGTTTGGGATTTGCTCTCATCAGGCTCATTCTATCGCATATTTCTCATACTTGATGGCTAGATCCTGGGCTTTTTCTGGATTGCATCACGTAGTAATGAAGTACAACACTGAAACAGTCGATTAAACCTGGTTTCCATCAATATCTTAGAGGACAACGCAAGTTAGGTCTTGGATAGGTCTGGGATTTGCCCTCATCAGGCTCACACTTTCGCGTTTTTCACATACTTGTTGAACAGATCCTGGGTTTTTTCTGGTTTGGATCACGTAGTAGTGTGGTACCACACTGAAACAGTCCACTAAACCTGGTTTCGATCAATATTTTAGAGGATAACGCAAGTTAGGTCTGGGATAGGTCTGGGATTCGCCCCCATCAGGCTCATACATTCGCATATTTCTCATACTTGATGGCTAGATCCTGGGTTTTTTCCGGTTTGGGTCACGTAGTAGTGTGGTACCACACTGAAACAGTCGATTAAACCTGGTTTCGAACAATATTTTTCAGGATAACGCATGTTAGGTCTAGGTTAGGCCGGGGATTTTCACTTATCAGACTCATACTTTCGCAATCTTCACATACTTGTTGAACGGATCCTGGGTTTTTACTGGTTTGGATCACGTAGTAATGTGGTACCACACTGAAACAGTCGATTTAACCAGGTTTCTATCAATATTTTTGATGATAACGCAAGTTAGGTCTGGGATAGGTCTGGGATTTGCCCTCATCAGGCTCATACTTTCGCGTTTTTCACATACTTGTTGAACAGATCCTGGGTTTTTTCCGGTTTGGGTCACGTAGTAGTGTGGTACCACACTGAAACAGTCGATTAAACCTGGTTTCGATCAATATTTTTGAGGATAACGCATGTTAGGTCTAGGTTAGGTCTGTGATTTTCACTCATCAGACTCATACTTTCGCATTCTTCACATACTTGTTGAACGGATCCTGGGTTTTTTCTGGTTTGGATCACGTAGTAATGTGGTACCACACTGAAACAGTCGATTAAACCAGGTTTCTATCAATATTTTTGAGGTTAACGCAAGGTAGGTCTGGGATAGGTCTGGGATTTGCCCTCATCAGGCTCATACTTTCGCGTTTTTCACGTACTTGTTGAACAGATCCTAGGTTTTTTCCGGTTTGGGTCACGTAGTAGTGTGGTACCACACTGAAACAGTCGATTAAACCTGGTTTCGATCAATATTTTTGAGGATAACGCATGTTAGGTCTAGGTTTGGTCTGGGATTTGCTCTCATCAGGCTCATTCATTCGCATATTTCTCATACTTGATGGCTAGATCCTGGGCTTTTTCTGGATTGCATCACGTAGTAATGTGGGACCACACTGAAACAATCAATTAAACCTGGTTTTGATAAATATTTTAGAGGACAACGCATGTTAGGTCTGGGTTAGGTCTAGGATTTGCCCTCATCAGGCTCATACTTTCGCATATTTCTCATACTTCATGGCTAGATCCTGGGCTTTTTCTGGATTGCATCACGTAGTAATGAAGTACAACACTGAAACAGTCGATTAAACCTGGTTTCCATCAATATCTTAGAGGACAACGCAAGTTAGGTCTGGGATAGGTCTGGGATTTGCCCTCATCAGGCTCATACTTTCGCGTTTTTCACATACTTGTTGAACAGATCCTGGGTTTTTTCTGGTTTGGATCACGTAGTAGTGTGGTACCACACTGAAACAATCAATTAAACCTGGTATTGATAATTATTTTAGAGGATAACGCATGTTAGGTCTGGGATAGGTCTGGGATTTGCCCTCATCAGACTCATACTTTCGCACACTTCACATACTCGTTGAACAGATCCTGGGTTATTTTCTGGTTTGTATCACGTAGTAAAGTGGTACCGCACTGAAACATTCCATTAAACCTGGTTTGGATCAATATTTTAGAGAATAATTCATGTTATGTCTAGGTAAGGTCTGGGATTTGCTCTCATCAGGCTCATTCTTTCGCATATTTCTCATACTTGATGGCTAGATCCTGGGCTTTTCCTGGATTGCATCACGTAGTAATGTGGTACCACACTGAAACAGTCGATTAAACCAGGTTTCGATCAATATTTTTGAGGATAACGCATGTTAGGCCTAGGCTAGGCCTGGGATCTGCCCTCATCAGGTTCATATTTTCGCCTTCTCCACATACTTGTTGATCGGATCCTGGGTTTTTTCTGGTTTGGATCACGTAGTAATGTGGGACCACACTGAAACAATCAATTAAACCTGGTCATGATAACTATTTTAGAGGATAACGCATGTTAGGTTTGGGTTAGGTCTAGGATTTGCCCTCATCAGGCTCATACTTTCGCATATTTCTCATACTTGGTGGCTAGATCCTGGGCTTTTTCTGGATTGCATCACGTAGTAATGAAGTACAACACTGAAACAGTCAATTAAACCTGGTTTCCATCAATATCTTAGAGGACAACGCAAGTTAGGTCTGGGATTTGCCCTCATCAGGCTCATACTTTCGCATTCTTCACATACTTGTTGAACGGATCCTGGGTTTTTACTGGTTAGGATCACGTAGTAATGTGGTACCACACTGAAACAATCATTTAAACCTGGTCATGATAACTATTTTAGAGGATAACGCATGGTAGATCTAGGTTAGGCCGGGGATTTTCACTCATCAGACTCATACTTTCGCATTCTTCACATACTTGTTGAACGGATCCTGGGTTTTTACTGGTTAGGATCACGTAGTAATGTGGTACCACACTGAAACATTCAATTAAACCTGGTCTTGATAAATACTTTAGAGGATAACGCATGTTAGCTCTGGGATAGGTCTGGGATTTGCCCTCATCAGACTCATACTTTCGCACACTTCACATACTCGTTGAACAGATCCTGGGTTATTTTCTGGTTTGGATCACATAGTAATGTGGTACCACACTCAAACAGACGGTTAAACCAGATTTCGATCAATATTTTTGAGGATAACGCATGTTAGGTCTAGGTTAGGCCGGGGTTTTTCACTCATCACACTCATACTTTCGCATTCTTTACATACGTGTTGAACGGATCCTGGGTTTTTACTGGTTTGGATCACGTAGTAATGATGTGCAACACTGAAACAGTCAATTAAACCTGGTTTCCATCAATATTTTAGAGAATAATTCATGTTAGGTCTAGGTTAGGTTTGGGATTTGCTCTCATCAGGCTCATTCTTTCGCATATTTCTCATACTTGATGGCTAGATCCTGGGCTTTTTCTGGATTGCATCACGTAGTAATGAAGTACAACACTGAAACAGTCGATTAAACCTGGTTTCCATCAATATCTTAGAGGACAGCGCAAGTTAGGTCTTGGATAGGTCTGGGATTTGCCCTCATCAGGCTCATACTTTCGCGTTTTTCACATACTTGTTGAACAGATCCTGGGTTTTTTCTGGTTTGGATCACGTAGTAGTGTGGTACCACACTGAAACAGTCCACTAAACCTGGTTTGGATCAATACTTTAGAGGATAACGCATGTTAGGTCTAGGTTAGGTCTGTGATTTTCACTCATCAGACTCATACTTTCGCATTCTTCTCATACTTGATGGCTAGATCCTGGGCTTTTTCTGGATTGCATCACGTAGTAATGAAGTACAACACTGAAACAGTCGATTAAACCTGGTTTCCATCAATATCTTAGAGGACAGCGCAAGTTAGGTCTTGGATAGGTCTGGGATTTGCCCTCGTCAGGCTCATACTTTCGCGTTTTTCACATACTTGTTGAACGGATCCTGGGTTTTTACTGGTTTGGCTCACGTAGTAATGTGGGACCACACTGAAGCAATCAATTAAACCTGGTCTTGATAAATATTTTAGAGGATAACGCATGTTAGGTCTGGGTTAGGTCTAGGATTTGCCCTCGTCAGGCTCATACTTTCGCACATTTCTCATACTTAATGGCTAGATCCTGGGCTATTTCTGGATTGGATCTCGTAGTAATGTGGTACCACACTGAAACAGTCAATTAAATCTGGTTTCGGTCAATATTTTAGAGGATAACGCAAGTTAGGTCTGGGATAGGTCTGGGATTTGCCCTCATCAGGCTCATACTTTCGCGTTTTTACATACTTGTTGAACAGATCCTGGGTTTTTTCTGGTTTGGTTCACGTAGTACTGTGGTACCACACTGAAACAGTCGATTAAACCAGGTTTCGATCAATATTTTTGAGGATAACGCATGTTAGGTCTAGGTTAGGCCTGGGATTTTCACTCATCAGACACATACTTTCGCATTCTTCACATACTTGTTTAACGGATCCTGGGTTTTTTCTGGTTTGGATCACGTAGTAATGTGGGACCACACTGAAGCAGTCAATTACACCTGGTTTCGATCAATGTTTTGGAGAATATTTCATGTTAGGTCTAGGTTAGGTCTGGGATTTGCTCTCATCAGGCTCATTCTTTCGCATATTTCTCATACTTGATGGCTAGATCCTGGGCTTTTTCTGGATTGCATCACATAGTAATGAAGTACAACACTGAAACTGTAAATTAAACCTGGTTTCCATCAATATTTTAGAGGACAACGCATGTCAGGTCTAGGTTAGGCCTGGGATTTGCCCTATTCAGGGTCATACTTCCGCAGTTTTAACATACATGTTGGCCTGTTCGAGGGTTACTTCTGCTTTGGATCGCGTAGTGAAGTGGCACCACACTGAAGCAGTCCATTAAACCTGGTATCGGTCAATATTTTAGAGGATAACGCAAGTTAGGTCTGGGATAGGTCTGGGATTTGCCCTCATCAGGCTCATACTTTCGCGTTTTTCACATACTTGCTGAACAGATCCTGGGTTTTTTCTGGTTTGGATCACGTAGTAATGTGGGACCACACTGAAACAATCAATTAAACCTGGTCATGATAAATATTTTAGAGAATAATTCATGTTAGGTCTAGGTTAGGTCTGGGATTTGCTCTCATCAGGCTCATTCTTTCGCATATCTCTCATACTTGATGGCTAGATCCTGGGCTTTTTCTGGATTGCATCACGTAGTAATGAAGTACAACACTGAAACAGTCAATTAAACCTGGTTTCCATCAATATCTTAGAGGACAACGCAAGTTAGGTCTGGGAGAGGTCTGGGATTTGCTCTCATCAGGCTCATACTTTCGCGTTTTTCACATACTTGTTGAACAGATCCTGGGTTTCTTCTGGTTTGGATCACGTAGTAATGTGGGATCACACTGAAACAATCAATTAAACCTGGTATTGATAAATATTTTAGAGGATAACGCATGTTAGGTCTGGGATAGGTCTGGGATTTGCTCTCATCAGGCTCATACTTTCGCGTTTTTCACATACTTGTTGAACTGATCCTGGGTTTTTTCTGGTTTGGATCACGTAGCAATGTGGTACCACACTGAAACAGTCGATTAAACCTGGTTTCGATCAATATTTTAGGGGATAACGCAAGTTTGGTCTGGGATAGGTCTGGGATTTGCTCTCATCAGGCTCATACTTTCGCGTTTTTCACATACTTGTTGAACAGATCCTGGGTTTCTTCTGGTTTGGATCACGTAGTAATGTGGGACCACACTGAAACAATCAATTAAACCTGGTCATGATAAATATTTTAGAGGATAACGCATGTTAGGTCTAGGTTAGGTCTGGGATTTTCACTCATCAGACTCATACTTTCGCATTCTTCACATACTTTTTGAACGGATCCTGCGTTTTTTCTGGCTTGGATCACGTAGTAATGTGGGATCACACTGAAACAATCAATTAAACCTGGTATTGATAAATATTTTAGAGGATAACGCATGTTAGGTCTGGGATAGGTCTGGGATTTGCTCTCATCAGGCTCATACTTTCGCGTTTTTCACATAATTGTAGAACAGATCCTGGGTTTCTTCTGGCTTGGATCACGTAGTAATGTGGGACCACACTGAAACAATCAATTAAACCTGGTCATGATAAATATTTTAGAGGATAACGCATGTTAGGTCTGGGTTAGGTCTAGGATTTGCCCTCATCAGGCTCATTCTTTCGCATATTTCTCATACTTGTTGAACAGATCCCTGGCTTTTTCTGGTTTGGATCACGTAGTAATGTGGTACCACTCTGATACAGTCAATTAAACCTGGTTTCCATCAATATTTTAGAGGACAACGCATGTTAGGTCTAGGTTAGGCCTGGGATTTGCCCTCATCAGGGTCATACTTCCGCAGTTTTAACATACATGTTGACCTGATCGAGGGTTTTTTCTGCTTTGGATCACGTAGTAAAGTGGTACCACACTGAAACAGTCCATTAAACCTGGTCATGATAAATATTTTAGAGGATAACGCATGTTAGGTCTAGGTTAGGCCTGGGATTTTTACTCATCAGACTCATACTTTAGCATTCTTCACATACTTGTTAAACAGATACAGGGTTTTTTATGGATTGGTTCACGTAGTAATGTGGTACCACACTGAAACATTCTATTAAACCTGGTCTTGATAAATATTTTAGAGGATAACGCATGTTAGGTCTGGGTTAGGACTAGGATTTGCCCCCATCAGGCTCATACTTTCGCATATTTCTCATACTTCATGGCTGGATCCTGGGCTATTTCTGGATTGGATCACGTAGTAATGTGGTACCACACTGAAACTGTCAATTAAACCTGGTTTTGATCAATATTTTAGAGAATAATTCATGTTATGTCTAGGTTAGGTCTGGGATTTGCTCTCATCAGCCTCATTCTTTCGCATATTTCTCATACTTGTTGAACAGATCCCTGGCTTTTTCTGGTTTGGATCACGTAGTAATGTGGTACCACTCTGAAACAGTCGATTAAACCTGGTTTCGATCAATATTTTAAATGAGAACGCGTGTTAGGTCTGGGATAGGTCTGGGATCTGCCCTCATCAGACTCTTACCTTCGCATTCTTCCCATGCTTGTTGAACAGATCCTGGGTTTTTTCTGGTTTGAGTCACGTAGTAATGTGGTACCACACTGAAACAGTCAATTAAACCTGGTTTCGATCAATATTTTAGAGGATAACGCAAGTTTGGTCTGGGATAGGTCTGGGATTTGCCCTCATCAGGGTCATACTTACGCGTTTTTCACATACTTATTGAACAGATCCTGGGTTTTTTCTGGTTTGAGTCACGTAGTAATGTGGTACCACACTGAAACAGTCAATTAAACCTGGTTTCGATCAATATTTTTGAGGATAACGCATGTTAGGTCTAGGTTAGGCCTGGGATTTGCCGTCCTCAGGGTCATACTTTCGCAGTTTTAACATACATGTTGACCTGATCGAGGGTTCTTAATGCTTTGGATCACGTAGTAAAGTGGTATCACACTGAAACAGTCCATTAAACCTGGTTTGGATCAATATTTTAGAGGATAACGCATGTTAGGTCTAGGTTAGCCCTGGGATTATCACTCATCAGACTCATACTTTCGCATTCTTCACATACTTGTTGAACGGATCCTGGGTTTTTTCTGGTTTGGTTCACGTAGTAATGTGGTACCACACTGAAACATTCTATTAAACCTGGTCTTGATAAATATTTTAGAGGATAACGCATGTTAGGTTTGGGTTAGGTCTAGGATTTGTCCTCATCAGGCTCATACATTCGCATATTTCTCATTCTTCATGGCTGGATCCTGGGCTGCTTCTGGATTGTATCACGTAGTAATGTGGTACCACGCTGAAACAGTCAATTAAACCTGGTTTCGATCAATATTTTAGAGGATAACGCAAGTTAGGTCTGGGATAGGTCTGGGATTCGCCCTCATCAGGCTCATACTTTCGCGTTTTTCACATACTTGTTGAACTGATCCTGGGTTTTTTCTGGTTTGGATCACGTAGTAATGTGGTACCACACTGAAACATTCAGTTAAACCTGGTCTTGATAAATATTTTAGAGGATAACGCATGTTAGGTCTGGGTTAGGTCTAGGATTTGCCCTCATCAGGCTCATACTTTCGTATATTTCTCATACTTCATGGCTGGATCCTGGGCTATTACTGGATTGGATCACGTAGTAATGTGGTACCACACTGAAACAGTCAATTAAACCTGGTTTCGATCAATATCTTAGAGGATAACGAAAGTTATGTCTAGGATAGGCCTGGGATTTGCCCTCATCAGACTCATGCTTTCGCATTTTTCACATGCTTGTTGAACAGATCCTGGGTTTTTTCTGGTATGGATCACGTAGTAATGTGGTACCACACTGAAACATTCAGTTAAACCTGGTCTTGATAAACGTCTTTGGGGATAACGCATGTTAGGTCTGGGTTAGGTCTAGGATTTGCCCTCATCAGGCTCATACTTTCGCATATTTATTATACTTCATGGATAGATCCTGGGCTTTTTCTGGATTGCATCACGTAGTATTGTGGTACCACACTGAAACAGTCGATTAAACCAGGTTTCGATCAATATTTTTGAGGATAACGCATGTTAGGTCTAGGTTAGGCCTGGGATTTTCACTCATCAGACTCATACTTTCGCATTCTTCACATACTTGTTGAGCGGATCTTGGGTTTTTTCTGGTGTGGATCACGTAGTAATGTGGTACCACACTGAAACAATCAACTAAACCTGGTCTTGATAAATATTTTAGAGGATAACGCATGTTCGGTCTGGGTTAGGTCTAGGATTTGCCCTCATCAGGCTCATACTTTCGCATATTTCTCATACTTCATGGCTGGATCCTGGGCTATTACTGGATTGGATCACGTAGTAATGTGGTACCACACTGAAACAGTCAATTAAACCTGGTTTCGATCAATATTTTAGAGAATAATTCATGTTAGGTCTGGGTTAGGTCTGGCATTTGCTCTCATCAGGCTCATTCTTTCGCATATCTCTCATACTTGATGGCTAGATCCTGGGCTTTTTCTGGATTGCATCACGTAGTAATGAAGTACAACACTGAAACAGGCAATTAAACCTGGTTTCGATCAATATTTTAGAGAATAATTCATGTTAGGTCTAGGTTAGGCCTGGGATTTGCCCTCATAAGGGTCATACTTTCGCAGTTCTAACATACATGTTGACCTGATCGAGGGTTTTTTCTGCTTTGGATCACGTAGTAAAGTGGTACCACACTGAAACAGTCCACTAAACCTGGTTTGGATCAATATTTTAGAGGATAATGCATGTTAGGTCTACGTTAGCCCTGAAATTTTCACTCATCAGACTCATACTTTCGCATTCTTCAGATACTTGTTGAACGGATCCTGGGTTTTTCCTGGTATGGATCACGTAGTAATGTGGTACCACACTGAAACATTCAGTTAAACCTGGTCTTGATAAATATTTTAGAGGATAACGCATGTTAGGTCTGGGTTAGGTCTAGGATTTGCTCTCGTCAGGCTCATACTTTCGCATATTTCTCATACCTCATGGCTAGATCCTGGGCTATTTCTGGATTGGATCACGTAGTAATGTGGTACCACACTGAAACAGTCAATTAAACCTGGTTTCGATGAATATTTTAGAGGATAACGCAAGTTAGGTCTGGGATAGGTCTGGGATTTGCCCTCATCAGGCTCATACTTTCGCGTTTTTCACATACTTGTTGAGCAGATCCTGCGTTTTTTTCTGGTTTGGATCACGTAGTAGTGTGGTACCACACTGAAACTGTCCATTAAACCTGGTTTCGATCAATATTTTTGAGGATAACGCATGTAAGGTCTAGGTTAGGCCGAGGATTTTCACTCATCAGACTCATACTTTCGCATTCTTCACATACTTGTTGAACGGATCCTGGGGTTTTACTGGATTTGATCACGTAGTAATGTGGTACCACACTGAAACAGTCAATTAAACCTGGTTTCGATCAATATTTTAGAGGATAACGCAAGTTAGGCCTGGGATAGGTCTAGGATTTGCCCTCATCAGGCTCATTCTTTCGCATATTTCTCATACTTGATGGCTAGATCCTGGGCTTTTTCTGGATTGCATCACGTAGTATTGTGGTACCACACTGAAACAGTCGATTAAACCAGGTTTCGATCAATATTTTTGTGGATAACGCATGTTAGGTCTAGGCTAGGCCTGGGATTTTCACTCATCAGACTCATACTTTCGCATTCTTCACATACTTGTTGAACGGATCTTGGGTTTTTTCTGGTGTGGATCACGTAGTAATGTGGTACCACACTGAAACAATCAATTAAACCTTGTCTTGATAAATATTTTAGAGGATAACGCATGTTAGGTCTGGGTTAGGTCTAGGATTTGCCCTCATCAGGCTCATACTTTCGCATATTTCTCATACTTCATGGCTGGATCCAGGGCTATTACTGGATTGGATCACGTAGTAATGAGGTACCACACTGAAACAGTCAATTAAACCTGGTTTCGATCAATATTTTAGAGAATAATTCATGTTAGGTCTGGGTTAGGTCTGGCATTTGCTCTCATCAGGCTCATTCTTTCGCATATCTCTCATACTTTTTTTTTTTTTTTTTTTTTTTTTTGTCGTGGGGAAAATCTTCGAAAGACTCCCTCCCACCTCCTTGGGGAGAGGTGGGAGGGGTGTGTGGGAATCCCCGCGCCCGTACAACGACAGGCGCGGGACCTACCCACTAAAAACCCCACGGTGACCCTTCGGCACGCTTTGGGAGGATACCGGGAATCGCTCGAAGCATTCTTCCGGTATCCTCCCCGATATCTCTCATACTTGATGGCTAGATCCTGGGCTTTTTCTGGATTGCATCACGTAGTAATGAAGTACAACACTGAAACAGTCAATTAAACCTGGTTTCGATCAATATTTTAGAGAATAATTCATGTTAGGTCTAGGTTAGGCCTGGGATTTGCCCTCATAAGGGTCATACTTTCGCAGTTCTAACATACATGTTGACCTGATCGAGGGTTTTTTCTGCTTTGGATCACGTAGTAAAGTGGTACCACACAGAAACAGTCCACTAAACCTGGTTTGGATCAATATTTTAGAGGATAATGCATGTTAGGTCTACGTTAGCCCTGAAATTTTCACTCATCAGACTCATACTTTCGCATTCTTCAGATACTTGTTGAACGGATCCTGGGTTTTTCCTGGTATGGATCACGTAGTAATGTGGTACCACACTGAAACATTCAGTTAAACCTGGTCTTGATAAATATTTTAGAGGATAACGCATGTTAGGTCTGGGTTAGGTCTAGGATTTGCTCTCGTCAGGCTCATACTTTCGCATATTTCTCATACCTCATGGCTAGATCCTGGGCTATTTCTGGATTGGATCACGTAGTAATGTGGTACCACACTGAAACAGTCAATTAAACCTGGTTTCGATGAATATTTTAGAGGATAACGCAAGTTAGGTCTGGGACAGGTCTGTGATTTGCCCTCATCAGGCTCATACTTTCGCGTTTTTCACATACTTGTTGAGCAGATCCTGCGTTTTTTTCTGGTTTGGATCACGTAGTAGTGTGGTACCACACTGAAACTGTCCATTAAACCTGGTTTCGATCAATATTTTTGAGGATAACGCATGTAAGGTCTAGGTTAGGCCGAGGATTTTCACTCATCAGACTCATACTTTCGCATTCTTCACATACTTGTTGAACGGATCCTGGGGTTTTACTGGATTTGATCACGTAGTAATGTGGTACCACACTGAAACAGTCAATTAAACCTGGTTTCGATCAATATTTTAGAGGATAACGCAAGTTAGGCCTGGGATAGGTCTAGGATTTGCCCTCATCAGGCTCATTCTTTCGCATATTTCTCATACTTGATGGCTAGATCCTGGGCTTTTTCTGGATTGCATCACGTAGTATTGTGGTACCACACTGAAACAGTCGATTAAACCAGGTTTCGATCAATATTTTTGTGGATAACGCATGTTAGGTCTAGGCTAGGCCTGGGATTTTCACTCATCAGACTCATACTTTCGCATTCTTCACATACTTGTTGAACGGATCTTGGGTTTTTTCTGGTGTGGATCACGTAGTAATGTGGTACCACACTGAAACAATCAATTAAACCTTGTCTTGATAAATATTTTAGAGGATAACGCATGTTAGGTCTGGGTTAGGTCTAGGATTTGCCCTCATCAGGCTCATACTTTCGCATATTTCTCATACTTCATGGCTGGATCCAGGGCTATTACTGGGTTGGATCACGTAGTAATGAGGTACCACACTGAAACAGTCAATTAAACCTGGTTTCGATCAATATTTTAGAGAATAATTCATGTTAGGTCTGGGTTAGGTCTGGGATTTGCTCTCATCAGGCTCATTCTTTCGCATATCTCTCATACTTGATGATAGATCCTGGGCTTTTTCTGGATTGCATCACGTAGTAATGAAGTACAACACTGAAACAGTCAATTAAACCTGGTTTCGATCAATATTTTAGAGAATAATTCATGTTAGGTCTAGGTTAGGCCTGGGATTTGCCCTCATAAGGGTCATACTGTCGCAGTTCTAACATACATGTTGACCTGATCGAGGGTTTTTTCTGCTTTGGATCACGTAGTAAAGTGGTACCACACTGAAACAGTCCACTAAACCTGGTTTGGATCAATATTTTAGAGGATAATGCATGTTAGGTCTACGTTAGCCCTGAAATTTTCACTCATCAGACTCATACTTTCGCATTCTTCAGATACTTGTTGAACGGATCCTGGGTTTTTTCTGGTATGGTTCACGTAGTAATGTGGTACCACACTGAAACAAACAATTAAACCAGGTCTTGATAAATATTTTAGATGATAACGCATGTTAGGTCTGGGTTAGGTCTAGGATTTGCCCTCATCAGGCTCATACTTTCGCATATTTCTCATACTTCATGGCTAGATCCTGGGCTATTTCTGGATTGGATCACGTAGTAATGTGGTACCACACTGGAACAGTCAATTAAACCTGGTTTCGATCAATATTTCAGAGGACAATGCAAGTTAGGTCTGGGTTAGGTCTGGGATTTGCCCACATCAGGGTCCTACTTTCGCATTTTTCACATACTTGTTGAACAGATCCTGGGTTTTTTCTGGTTTGGATCGCGCAGTAATGTGGTACCACACTGAAACAGCCCACTAAACCTGGTTTCGATCAATATTTTTGAGGATAACGCATGTTAGGTCTAGGTTAGGCCGAGGATTTTCACACATCAGACTCATACTTTCGCATTCTTCACATACTTGTTGAACGGATCCTGGGTTTTTTCTGGTATGGTTCACGTAGTAATGTGGTACCACACTGAAACAAACAATTAAACCAGGTCTTGATAAATATTTTAGATGATAACGCATGTTAGGTCTGGGTTAGGTCTAGGATTTGCCCTCATCAGGCTCATACTTTCGCATATTTCTCATACTTCATGGCTAGATCCTGGGCTATTTTCTGGTTTGGATCACATAGTAATGTGGTACCACACTGAAACAGTCGATTAGACCAGGTTTCGATCAATATTTTTGAGGATAACGCATGTTAGGTCTAGGTTAGGCCTGGGATTTTCACTCATCAGACTAATTCTTTCGCATTCTTCACATACTTGTTGAACGGATCCTGGGTTTTTTCTGGTTTGGATCGCGCAGTAATGTGGTACCACACTGAAACAGCCCACTAAACCTGGTTTCGATCAATATTTTAGAGGATAACGAAAGTTGTGTCTAGGTTCGGCCTGGGATTTGCCCTCATCAGACTCATGCTTTCGCATCTTTCACATACTTGTTGAACAGATCCTGGGCTTTTCCTGGTATGGATCACGTAGTAATGTGGTACCACAGTGAAACATTCAGTTAAACCTGGTCTTGATAAATATTTTTGAGGATAACGCATGTTAGGTCTAGGTTAGGCCTGGGATTTGCTCTCGTCAGGCTCATACTTTCGCATATTTCTCATACCTCATGGCTAGATCCTGGGCTATTTCTGGATTGGATCACGTAGTAATGTGGTACCACACTGAAACAGTCAATTAAACCTGGTTTCGATGAATATTTTAGAGGATAACGCAAGTTAGGTCTGGGATAGGTCTGGGATTTGCCCTCATCAGGCTCATACTTTCGCGTTTTTCACATACTTGTTGAGCAGATCCTGCGTTTTTTTCAGGTTTGGATCACGTAGTAGTGTGGTACCACACTGAAACTGTCCATTAAACCTGGTTTCGATCAATATTTTTGAGGATAACGCATGTTAGGTCTAGGTTAGGCCGAGGATTTTCACTCATCAGACTCATACTTTCGCATTCTTCACATACTTGTTGAACGGATCCTGGGGTTTTACTGGATTTGATCACGTAGTAATGTGGTACCACACTGAAACAGTCAATTAAACCTGGTTTCGATCAATATTTTAGAGGATAACGCAAGTTAGGCCTGGGATAGGTCTAGGATTTGCCCTCATCAGGCTCATTCTTTCGCATATTTCTCATACTTGATGGCTAGATCCTGGGCTTTTTCTGGATTGCATCACGTAGTATTGTGGTACCACACTGAAACAGTCGATCAAACCAGGTTTCGATCAATATTTTTGAGGATAACGCATGTTAGGTCTAGGTTAGGCCTGGGATTTGCCCTTATCAGACTCATGCTTTCGCATTTTTCACATACTTGTTGAGCAGATCCTGGGTTTTTTCTGGTATGGATCACGTAGTAATGTGGTACCACACTGAAACATTCAGTTAAACCTGGTCTTGATAAATATTTTTGAGGATAACGCATGTTAGGTCTGGGTTAGGTCTAGGATTTGCCCTCATCAGGCTCATACTTTCGCATATTTATTATACTTCATGGATAGATCCTGGGCCATTTTCTGGATTGCATCACGTAGCAGTGTGGTACCACACTGAAACTGTCCATTAAACCTGGTTTCGATCAATATTTTTGAGGATAACGCATGTTAGGTCTAGGTTAGGCCGAGGATTTTCACTCATCAGACTCATACTTTCGCATTCTTCACATACTTGTTGAACGGATCTTGGGTTTTTTCTGGTGTGGATCACGTAGTAATGTGGTACCACACTGAAACAATCAATTAAACCTGGTCTTGATAAATATTTTAGGGAATAATTCATGTTAGGTCTGGGTTAGGTCTGGGATTTGCTCTCATCAGGCCCATTCTTTCGCATATCTCTCATACTTGTTGGCTAGATCCTGGGCTTTTTCTGGATTGCATCACGTAGTAATGAAGTACAACACTGAAACAGTCAATTAAACCTGGTTTCGATCAATATTTTAGAGAATAATTCATGTTAGGTCTAGGTTAGGCCTGGGATTTGACCTCATAAGGGTCATACTTTCGCAGTTCTAACATACATGTTGACCTGATCGATGGTTTTTTCTGCTTTGGATCACGTAGTAAAGTGGTACCACACTGAAACAGTCCACTAAACCTGGTTTGGATCAATATTTTACAGGATAATGCATGTTAGGTCTAGGTTACCCCTGAAATTTTCACTCATCAGACTCATACTTTCGCATTCTTCAGATACTTGGTGAACGGATCCTGGGTTTTTTCTGGTATGGTTCACGTAGTAATGTGGTACCACACTGAAACAAACAATTAAACCAGGTCTTGATAAATATTTTAGATGATAACGCATGTTAGGTCTGGGTTAGGTCTAGGATTTGCCCTCATCAGGCTCATACTTTCGCATATTTCTCATACTTCATGGCTAGATCCTGGGCTATTTCTGGATTGGATCACGTAGTAATGTGGTACCACACTGGAACAGTCAATTAAACCTGGTTTCGATCAATATTTCAGAGGACAATGCAAGTTAGGTCTGGGTTGGGTCTGGGATTACCCACATCAGGGTCATACTTTCGCATTTTTCACATACTTGTTGAACAGATACTGGGTTTTTTCTGGTTTGGATCGCGCAGTAATGTGGTACCACACTGAAACAGCCCACTAAACCTGGTTTCGATCAATATTTTAGAGGATAACGAAAGTTATGTCTAGGTTAGGCCTGGGATTTGCCCTCATCAGACTCACGCTTTCGCATTTTTCACATACTTGTTGAACAGATCCTGGGTTTTTTCTGGTATGGATCACGTAGTAATGTGGTACCACACTGAAACAGTCAATTAAACCTGGTTTCGATCAATATTTTAGAGGATAACGCAAGTTAGGTCTGGGATAGGTCTGGGATTTGCCCTCGTCAGGCTCATACTTTCGTGTTTTTCAATATACTTGTTGAACGGATCCTGGGGTTTTACTGGATTTGATCACGTAGTAATGTGGTACCACACTGAAGCAGTCGATTAAACCAGGTTTCGATCAATATTTTTGAGGATAACGCATGTTAGGTCTAGGTTAGGCCTGGGATTTTCACTCATCAGACTCATACTTTCGCATTCTTCACATACTTGTTGAACGGATCTTGGGTTTTCTCTGGTGTGGATCACGTAGTAATGTGGTACCACACTGAAACAATCAATTAAACCTTGTCTTGATAAATATTTTAGAGGATAACGCATGTTAGGTCTGGGTTAGGTCTAGGATTTGCCCTCATCAGGCTCATACTTTCGCATATTTCTCATACTTCATGGCTGGATCCTGGGCTATTACTGGATTGGATCACGTAGTAATGTGGTACCACACTGAAACAGTCAATTAAACCTGGTTTCGATCAATATTTTAGAGAGTAATTCATGTTAGGTCTGGGTTAGGTCTGGGATTTGCTCTCATCAGGCTCATTCTTTCGCATATCTCTCATACTTGATGGCTAGATCCTGGGCTTTTTCTGGATTGCATCACGTAGTAATGAAGTACAATACTGAAACAGTCAATTAAACCTGGTTTCGATCAATATTTTAGAGAATAATTCATGTTAGGTCTAGGTTAGGCCTGGGATTTGCCCTCATAAGGGTCATACTTTCGCAGTTCTAACATACATGTTGACCTGATCGAGGGTTTTTTCTGCTTTGGATCACATAGTAAAGTGGTACCACACTGAAGCAGTCCACTAAACCTGGTTTGGATCAATATTTTAGAGGATAATGCATGTTAGGTCTAGGTCAGCCCTGAAATTTTCACTCCTCAGACTCATACTTTCGCATTCTTCAGATACTTGTTGAACGGATCCTGGGTTTTTTCTGGTATGGTTCACGTAGTAATGTGGTACCACACTGAAACAAACAATTAAACCAGTTCTTGATAAATATGTTAGATGATAACGCATGTTAGGTCTGGGTTAGGTCTAGGATTTGCCCTCATCAGGCTCATACTTTCGCATATTTCTCATACTACATGACTAGATCCTGGGCTATTTCTGGATTGGATCACGTAGTAATGTGGTACCACACTGGAACAGTGAATTAAACCTGGTTTCGATCAATATTCCAGAGGACAATGCAAGTTAGGTCTGGGTTAGGTCTGGGATTTGCCCACATCAGGGTCATACTTTCGCATTTTTCACATACTTGTTGAACAGATCCTGGGTTTTTTCCGGTTTGGGTCACGTAGTAGTGTGGTACCACACTGAAACAGTCAATTAAACCTGGTTTCGATCAATATTTTTGAGGATAACGCATGTTAGGTCTAGGTTAGGCCTAGGATTTTCACTCATCAGTCTCATACTTTCGCATTCTTCACATACTTGTTGGACGGATCCTGGGTTTTTTCTGGTTTGGATCACGTAGTAATGTGGGACCACACTGAAACAATCAATTAAACCAGGTCATGATAAATATTTTAGAGGATGACGCATGTTAGGTCTGAGTTAGGTCTAGGATTTGCCCTCGTCAGGCTCATACTTTCGCATATTTCTCATACTTCATGGCTAGATCCTGGGCTATTTCTGGATTGGATCACGTAGTAATGTGGTACCACACTGAAACAGTCAATTAAACCTAGTTTCGTTCAATATTTTAGAGGATAATTCATGTTATGTCTAGGTTAGGTCTGCGATTTGCTCTCATCAGGTTCATTCTTTCGCATACTTCTCATACTTAATGGCTAGATCCTGGGCTTTTTCTGGATTGCATCACGTAGTAATGAAGTACAACACTGAAACAGTCAATTAAACCTGGTTTCCATCAATATTTTAGAGGACAACGCATGTTAGGTCTAGGTAAGGCCTGGGATTTGCCCTCATCAGGGTCATACTTTCGCAGTTTTAACATACATGTTGACCTGATCGAGAGTTCTTAATGCTTTGGATCACGTAGTAAAGTGGTACCACACCGAAACAGTCCATTAAACCTGGTTTGGATCAATATTTTAGAGGATAACGCATGTTAGGTCTAGGTTAGCCATGGGATTTTCACACATCAGACTCATACTTTCGCATTCTTCACATACTTGTTGAACGGATCCTGGGTTTTTTCTGGTTTGGTTCACGTAGTAATGTGGTACCACACTGAAACATTCAATTAAACCTGGTCTTGATAAATATTTTAGAGGATAACGCATGTTAGGTTTGGGTTAGGTCTAGGATTTGTCCTCATCGGGCTCATACATTCGCATATTTCTCATACTTCATGGCTAGATCCTGGGCTGTTTCTGGATTGTATCACGTAGTAATGTGGTACCACGCTGAAACAGTCAATTAAACCTGTTTTCGATCAATATTTTAGAGGATAACGCAAGTTAAGTCTGGGATAGGTCAGGGATTTGACCTCATCAGACTCATACTTTCGCAGTTCTAACATACATGTTGACCTGATCGAGTGTTTTTTCTGCTTTGGATCACGTAGTAAAGTGGTACCACACTGAAACAGTCCATTAAACCTGGTTTGGATCAATATTTTAGAGGATAACGCATGTTAGGTCTAGGTTAGGCCTGGGATTTTCACTCATCAGACTCATACTTTCGCATTCTTCACATACTTGTTGAACGGATCCTGGGTTTTTTCTGGTTTGGATCACGTAGTAATGTGGGACCACACTGAAACAGTCAATTAAACCTGGTTTCGATCAATATTTTAGAGAATAATTCATGTAAGGTTTAGGTTAGGTCTGGGATTTGCTCTCATCAGGCTCATTCTTTCGCATATTTCCCATACTTGATGGCTAGATCCTGGGCTTTCTCTGGATTGCATCACGTAGTAATGAAGTACAACACTGAAACAGTCAATTAAACCTGGTTTCCATCTATATCTTAGAGGACAACGCAAGTTATGTCTTGGATAGGCCTGGGATTTGCCCCCATCAGGGTCATACTTTCGCAGTTCTAACATACATGTTGACCTGATCGAGTGTTTTTTCTGCTTTGGATCACGTAGTAAAGTGGTACCACACTGAAACAGTCCATTAAACCTGGTATGGATCAATATTTTAGAGGATAACGCATGTTATGTCTAGGTTAGGCCTGGGATTTTCACTCATCAGACTCATACTTTCGCATTCTTCACATACTTGTTGAACGGATCCTGGGTTTTTTCTGGTTTGGTTCACGTAGTAATGTGGTACCACACTGAAACATTCAATTAAACCTGGTCTTGATAAATATTTTAGAGGATAACGCATGTTAGGTTTGGGTTAGGTCTAGGATTTGTCCTCATCAGGCTCATACATTCGCATATTTCTCATACTTCATGGCTAGATCCTGAGCTATTTCTGGATTTGATCACGTAGTAATGTGGTACCACACTGAAGCAGTCAATTAAACCTGGTTTCGATCAATATTTCAGAGGATAACGCAAGTTAGGTCTGGGATAGGTCTAGGATTTGCCCTCATCAGGCTCATTCTTTCGCATATTTCTCATACTTGATGGCTAGATCCTGGGCTTTTTCTGGATTGCATCACGTAGTATTGTGGTACCACACTGAAACAGTCGATTAAACCAGGTTTCGATCAATATTTTTGAGGATAACGCATGTTAGGTCTAGGTTAGGCCTGGGATTTTCACTCATCAGACTCATACTTTCGCATTCTTCACATACTTGTTGAACGGATCTTGGGTTTTTTCTGGTGTGGATCACGTAGTAATGTGGTACCACACTGAAACAATCAATTAAACCTTGTCTTGATAAATATTTTAGAGGATAACGCATGTTAGGTCTGGGTTAGGTCTAGGATTTGCCCTCATCAGGCTCATACTTTCGCATATTTCTCATACTTCATGGCTGGATCCTGGGCTATTACTGGATTGGATCACGTAGTAATGTGGTACCACACTGAAACAGTCAATTAAACCTTGTTTCGATCAATATTTTAGAGAATAATTCATGTTAGGTCTGGGTTAGGTCTGGGATTTGCTCTCATCAGGCTCATTCTTTCGCATATCTCTCATACTTGATGGCTAGATCCTGGGCTTTTTTTGGATTGCATCACGTAGTAATGAAGTACAATACTGAAACAGTCAATTAAACCTGGTTTCGATCAATATTTTAGAGAATAATTCATGTTAGGTCTAGGTTAGGCCTGGGATTTGCCCTCATAAGGGTCATACTTTCGCAGTTCTAACATACATGTTGACCTGATCGTGGGTTTTTTCTGCTTTGGATCACATAGTAAAGTGGTACCACACTGAAGCAGTCCACTAAACCTGGTTTGGATCAATATTTTAGAGGATAATGCATGTTAGGTCTAGGTCAGCCCTGAAATTTTCACTCCTCAGACTCATACTTTCGCATTCTTCAGATACTTGTTGAACGGATCCTGGGTTTTTTCTGGTATGGTTCACGTAGTAATGTGGTACCACACTGAAACAAACAATTAAACCAGTTCTTGGTAAATATGTTAGATGATAACGCATGTTAGGTCTGGGTTAGGTCTAGGATTTGCCCTCATCAGGCTCATACTTTCGCATATTTCTCATACTTCATGACTAGATCCTGGGCTATTTCTGGATTGGATCACGTAGTAATGTGGTACCACACTGGAACAGTGAATTAAACCTGGTTTCGATCAATATTCCAGAGGACAATGCAAGTTAGGTCTGGGTTAGGTCTGGGATTTGCCCACATCAGGGTCATACTTTCGCATTTTTCACATACTTGTTGAACAGATCCTGGGTTTTTTCCGGTTTGGGTCACGTAGTAGTGTGGTACCACACTGAAACAGTCAATTAAACCTGGTTTCGATCAATATTTTTGAGGATAACGCATGTTAGGTCTAGGTTAGGCCTAGGATTTTCACTCATCAGTCTCATACTTTCGCATTCTTCACATACTTGTTGGACGGATCCTGGGTTTTTTCTGGTTTGGATCACGTAGTAATGTGGGACCACACTGAAACAATCAATTAAACCAGGTCATGATAAATATTTTAGAGGATGACGCATGTTAGGTCTGAGTTAGGTCTAGGATTTGCCCTCGTCAGGCTCATACTTTCGCATATTTCTCATACTTCATGGCTAGATCCTGGGCTATTTCTGGATTGGATCACGTAGTAATGTGGTACCACACTGAAACAGTCAATTAAACCTAGTTTCGTTCAATATTTTAGAGGATAATTCATGTTATGTCTAGGTTAGGTCTGCGATTTGCTCTCATCAGGTTCATTCTTTCGCATACTTCTCATACTTAATGGCTAGATCCTGGGCTTTTTCTGGATTGCATCACGTAGTAATGAAGTACAACACTGAAACAGTCAATTAAACCTGGTTTCCATCAATATTTTAGAGGACAACGCATGTTAGGTCTAGGTAAGGCCTGGGATTTGCCCTCATCAGGGTCATACTTTCGCAGTTTTAACATACATGTTGACCTGATCGAGAGTTCTTAATGCTTTGGATCACGTAGTAAAGTGGTACCACACCGAAACAGTCCATTAAACCTGGTTTGGATCAATATTTTAGAGGATAACGCATGTTAGGTCTAGGTTAGCCATGGGATTTTCACACATCAGACTCATACTTTCGCATTCTTCACATACTTGTTGAACGGATCCTGGGTTTTTTCTGGTTTGGTTCACGTAGTAATGTGGTACCACACTGAAACATTCAATTAAACCTGGTCTTGATAAATATTTTAGAGGATAACGCATGTTAGGTTTGGGTTAGGTCTAGGATTTGTCCTCGTCAGGCTCATACAATCGCATATTTCTCATACTTCATGGCTAGATCCTGGGCTGTTTCTGGATTGTATCACGTAGTAATGTGGTACCACGCTGAAACAGTCAACTAAACCTGTTTTCGATCAATATTTTAGAGGATAACGCAAGTTAAGTCTGGGATAGGTCAGGGATTTGACCTCATCAGACTCATACTTTCGCAGTTCTAACATACATGTTGACCTGATCGAGTGTTTTTTCTGCTTTGGATCACGTAGTAAAGTGGTACCACACTGAAACAGTCCATTAAACCTGGTTTGGATCAATATTTTAGAGGATAACGCATGTTAGGTCTAGGTTAGGCCTGGGATTTTCACTCATCAGACTCATACTTTCGCATTCTTCACATACTTGTTGAACGGATCCTGGGTTTTTTCTGGTTTGGATCACGTAGTAATGTGGGACCACACTGAAACAGTCAATTAAACCTGGTTTCGATCAATATTTTAGAGAATAATTCATGTAAGGTTTAGGTTAGGTCTGGGATTTGCTCTCATCAGGCTCATTCTTTCGCATATTTCCCATACTTGATGGCTAGATCCTGGGCTTTCTCTGGATTGCATCACGTAGTAATGAAGTACAACACTGAAACAGTCAATTAAACCTGGTTTCCATCTATATCTTAGAGGACATCGCAAGTTATGTCTTGGATAGGTCTGGGATTTGCCCTCATCAGGGTCATACTTTCGCAGTTCTAACATACATGTTGACCTGATCGAGTGTTTTTTCTGCTTTGGATCACGTAGTAAAGTGGTACCACACTGAAACAGTCCATTAAACCTGGTATGGATCAATATTTTAGAGGATAACGCATGTTATGTCTAGGTTAGGCCTGGGATTTTCACTCATCAGACTCATACTTTCGCATTCTTCACATACTTGTTGAACGGATCCTGGGTTTTTTCTGGTTTGGTTCACGTAGTAATGTGGTACCACACTGAAACATTCAATTAAACCTGGTCTTGATAAATATTTTAGAGGATAACGCATGTTAGGTTTGGGTTAGGTCTAGGATTTGTCCTCATCAGGCTCATACATTCGCATATTTCTCATACTTCATGGCTAGATCCTGAGCTATTTCTGGATTGGATCACGTAGTAATGTGGTACCACACTGGAACAGTCAATTAAACCTGGTTTCGATCAATATTTTAGAGGACAATGCAAGTTAGGTCTGTGTTAGGTCTGGGATTTTCACACATCAGACTCATACTTTCGCATTCTTCACATACTTGTTGAACGGATCCTGGGTTATTTTCTGGTTTGGATCACATAGTAATGTGGTACCACACTGAAACAGTCAATTAAACCTGGTTTCGATCAATATTTTTGAGGATAACGCATGTTAGGTCTAGGTTAGGCCTGGGATTTTCACTCATCAGACTCATACTTTCGCATTCTTCACATACTTGTTGAACGGATCCTGGGTTTTTTCTGGTTTGGTTCACGTAGTAATGTGGTACCACACTGAAACATTCAATTAAACCTGGTCTTGATAAATATTTTAGAGGATGACGCAAGTTAGATTTGGGTTAGGGCTAGGATTTGTCCTCATCAGGCTCATACATTCGCATATTTCTCATACTTCATGGCTAGATCCTGGGCTGTTTCTGGATTGTATCACGTAGTAATGTGGTACCACGCTGAAACAGTCAATTAAACCTGTTTTCGATCAATATTTTAGAGGATAACGCAAGTTAAGTCTGGGATAGGTCTGGGATTTGCCCTCATCAGGGTCATACTTTCGCAGTTCTAACATACATGTTGACCTGATCGAGTGTTTTTTCTGCTTTGGATCACGTAGTAAAGTGGTACCACACTGAAACAGTCCATTAAACCTGGTTTGGATCAATATTTTAGAGGATAACGCATGTTAGGTCTAGGTTAGCCCTGGGATTTTCACTCATCAGACTCATACTTTCGCATTCTTCACATACTTGTTGAACGGATCCTGGGTTTTTTCTGGTTTGGATCACGTAGTAATGTGGGCCCACACTGAAACAGTCAATTAAACCTGGTCATGATAAATATTTTAGAGGCTAACGCATGTTAGGTCTGAGTTAGGTTTAGGATTTGCCCTCGTCAGGCTCATACTTTCGCATATTTCTCATACTTCACGGCTAGGTCCTGGGCTATTTCTGGATTGGATCACATAGTAATGTGGTACCACACTGAAACAGTCGATTAAACCTGGTTTCGATCAATATTTTTGAGGATAACGCATGTTAGGTCTAGGTTAGGCCTGGGATTTTCACTCATCAGACTCATACTTTCGCATTCTTCACATACTTGTTGAACGGATCCTGGGTTTTTTCTGGTTTGGATCACGTAGTAATGTGGTACCACACTGAAACAGTCGATTAAACCCGGTTTCGATCAATATTTTAGAGGATAACGCAAGTTAAGTCTGGGATAGGTCTGGGATTTGACCTCATCAGACTCATACTTTCGCACACTTACAATACTCGTTGAGCAGATCCTGGGTTATTTTCTGGTTTGGATCACATAGAAATGTGGTACAACACTGAAACAGTAGATTAAACCAGGTTTCGATCAATATTTTAGAGAATAATTCATGTTAGGTCTAGGTTAGGCCTGGGATTTTCACTCATCAGACTCATACTTTCGCATTCTTCACATACTTGTTGAACGGATCCTGGGTTTTTTCTGGTTTGGATCACGTAGTAATGTGGGACCACACTGAAACATTCAATTAAACCTGGTCTTGATAAATATTTTAGAGGATTACGCATGTTAGGTTTGGGTTAGGTCTAGGATTTGTCCTCATCAGGCTCATACATTCGCATATTTCTCATACTTCATGGCTAGATCCTGGGCTGTTTCTGGATTGTATCACGTAGTAATGTGGTACCACGCTGAAACAGTCAATTAAACCTGGTTTCGATCAAAATTTTAGAGGATAACGCAAGTTAGGTCTGGGTTAGGTCTGGGATTCGCCCTCATCAGTCTCATACTTTCGCATATTTCTCATACTTCATGACTAGATCCTGGGCTATTTCTGGATTGGATCACGTAGTAATGTGGTACCACACTGGAACAGTGAATTAAACCTGGTTTCGATCAATATTCCAGAGGACAATGCAAGTTAGGTCTGGGTTAGGTCTGGGATTTGCCCACATCAGGGTCATACTTTCGCATTTTTCACATACTTGTTGAACAGATCCTGGGTTTTTTCCGGTTTGGGTCACGTAGTAGTGTGGTACCACACTGAAACAGTCAATTAAACCTGGTTTCGATCAATATTTTTGAGGATAACGCATGTTAGGTCTAGGTTAGGCCTAGGATTTTCACTCATCAGTCTCATACTTTCGCATTCTTCACATACTTGTTGGACGGATCCTGGGTTTTTTCTGGTTTGGATCACGTAGTAATGTGGGACCACACTGAAACAATCAATTAAACCAGGTCATGATAAATATTTTAGAGGATGACGCATGTTAGGTCTGAGTTAGGTCTAGGATTTGCCCTCGTCAGGCTCATACTTTCGCATATTTCTCATACTTCATGGCTAGATCCTGGGCTATTTCTGGATTGGATCACGTAGTAATGTGGTACCACACTGAAACAGTCAATTAAACCTAGTTTCGTTCAATATTTTAGAGGATAATTCATGTTATGTCTAGGTTAGGTCTGCGATTTGCTCTCATCAGGTTCATTCTTTCGCATACTTCTCATACTTAATGGCTAGATCCTGGGCTTTTTCTGGATTGCATCACGTAGTAATGAAGTACAACACTGAAACAGTCAATTAAACCTGGTTTCCATCAATATTTTAGAGGACAACGCATGTTAGGTCTAGGTAAGGCCTGGGATTTGCCCTCATCAGGGTCATACTTTCGCAGTTTTAACATACATGTTGACCTGATCGAGAGTTCTTAATGCTTTGGATCACGTAGTAAAGTGGTACCACACCGAAACAGTCCATTAAACCTGGTTTGGATCAATATTTTAGAGGATAACGCATGTTAGGTCTAGGTTAGCCATGGGATTTTCACACATCAGACTCATACTTTCGCATTCTTCACATACTTGTTGAACGGATCCTGGGTTTTTTCTGGTTTGGTTCACGTAGTAATGTGGTACCACACTGAAACATTCAATTAAACCTGGTCTTGATAAATATTTTAGAGGATAACGCATGTTAGGTTTGGGTTAGGTCTAGGATTTGTCCTCGTCAGGCTCATACAATCGCATATTTCTCATACTTCATGGCTAGATCCTGGGCTGTTTCTGGATTGTATCACGTAGTAATGTGGTACCACGCTGAAACAGTCAACTAAACCTGTTTTCGATCAATATTTTAGAGGATAACGCAAGTTAAGTCTGGGATAGGTCAGGGATTTGACCTCATCAGACTCATACTTTCGCAGTTCTAACATACATGTTGACCTGATCGAGTGTTTTTTCTGCTTTGGATCACGTAGTAAAGTGGTACCACACTGAAACAGTCCATTAAACCTGGTTTGGATCAATATTTTAGAGGATAACGCATGTTAGGTCTAGGTTAGGCCTGGGATTTTCACTCATCAGACTCATACTTTCGCATTCTTCACATACTTGTTGAACGGATCCTGGGTTTTTTCTGGTTTGGATCACGTAGTAATGTGGGACCACACTGAAACAGTCAATTAAACCTGGTTTCGATCAATATTTTAGAGAATAATTCATGTAAGGTTTAGGTTAGGTCTGGGATTTGCTCTCATCAGGCTCATTCTTTCGCATATTTCCCATACTTGATGGCTAGATCCTGGGCTTTCTCTGGATTGCATCACGTAGTAATGAAGTACAACACTGAAACAGTCAATTAAACCTGGTTTCCATCTATATCTTAGAGGACATCGCAAGTTATGTCTTGGATAGGTCTGGGATTTGCCCTCATCAGGGTCATACTTTCGCAGTTCTAACATACATGTTGACCTGATCGAGTGTTTTTTCTGCTTTGGTTCACGTAGTAATGTGGTACCACACTGAAACATTCAATTAAACCTGGTCTTGATAAATATTTTAGAGGATAACGCATGTTAGGTTTGGGTTAGGTCTAGGGTTTGTCCTCATCAGGCTCATACATTCGCATATTTCTCATACTTCATGGCTAGATCCTGAGCTATTTCTGGATTGGATCACGTAGTAATGTGGTACCACACTGGAACAGTCAATTAAACCTGGTTTCGATCAATATTTTAGAGGACAATGCAAGTTAGGTCTGTGTTAGGTCTGGGATTTTCACACATCAGACTCATACTTTCGCATTCTTCACATACTTGTTGAACGGATCCTGGGTTATTTTCTGGTTTGGATCACATAGTAATGTGGTACCACACTGAAACAGTCAATTAAACCTGGTTTCGATCAATATTTTTGAGGATAACGCATGTTAGGTCTAGGTTAGGCCTGGGATTTTCACTCATCAGACTCATACTTTCGCATTCTTCACATACTTGTTGAACGGATCCTGGGTTTTTTCTGGTTTGGTTCACGTAGTAATGTGGTACCACACTGAAACATTCAATTAAACCTGGTCTTGATAAATATTTTAGAGGATGACGCAAGTTAGATTTGGGTTAGGGCTAGGATTTGTCCTCATCAGGCTCATACATTCGCATATTTCTCATACTTCATGGCTAGATCCTGGGCTGTTTCTGGATTGTATCACGTAGTAATGTGGTACCACGCTGAAACAGTCAATTAAACCTGTTTTCGATCAATATTTTAGAGGATAACGCAAGTTAAGTCTGGGATAGGTCTGGGATTTGCCCTCATCAGGGTCATACTTTCGCAGTTCTAACATACATGTTGACCTGATCGAGTGTTTTTTCTGCTTTGGATCACGTAGTAAAGTGGTACCACACTGAAACAGTCCATTAAACCTGGTTTGGATCAATATTTTAGAGGATAACGCATGTTAGGTCTAGGTTAGCCCTGGGATTTTCACTCATCAGACTCATACTTTCGCATTCTTCACATACTTGTTGAACGGATCCTGGGTTTTTTCTGGTTTGGATCACGTAGTAATGTGGGCCCACACTGAAACAGTCAATTAAACCTGGTCATGATAAATATTTTAGAGGCTAACGCATGTTAGGTCTGAGTTAGGTTTAGGATTTGCCCTCGTCAGGCTCATACTTTCGCATATTTCTCATACTTCACGGCTAGGTCCTGGGCTATTTCTGGATTGGATCACATAGTAATGTGGTACCACACTGAAACAGTCGATTAAACCTGGTTTCGATCAATATTTTTGAGGATAACGCATGTTAGGTCTAGGTTAGGCCTGGGATTTTCACTCATCAGACTCATACTTTCGCATTCTTCACATACTTGTTGAACGGATCCTGGGTTTTTTCTGGTTTGGATCACGTAGTAATGTGGTACCACACTGAAACAGTCGATTAAACCCGGTTTCGATCAATATTTTAGAGGATAACGCAAGTTAAGTCTGGGATAGGTCTGGGATTTGACCTCATCAGACTCATACTTTCGCACACTTACAATACTCGTTGAGCAGATCCTGGGTTATTTTCTGGTTTGGATCACATAGAAATGTGGTACAACACTGAAACAGTAGATTAAACCAGGTTTCGATCAATATTTTAGAGAATAATTCATGTTAGGTCTAGGTTAGGCCTGGGATTTTCACTCATCAGACTCATACTTTCGCATTCTTCACATACTTGTTGAACGGATCCTGGGTTTTTTCTGGTTTGGATCACGTAGTAATGTGGGACCACACTGAAACATTCAATTAAACCTGGTCTTGATAAATATTTTAGAGGATTACGCATGTTAGGTTTGGGTTAGGTCTAGGATTTGTCCTCATCAGGCTCATACATTCGCATATTTCTCATACTTCATGGCTAGATCCTGGGCTGTTTCTGGATTGTATCACGTAGTAATGTGGTACCACGCTGAAACAGTCAATTAAACCTGGTTTCGATCAAAATTTTAGAGGATAACGCAAGTTAGGTCTGGGTTAGGTCTGGGATTCGCCCTCATCAGTCTCATACTTTCGCGTTTTTCACATACTTGTTGAACTGATCCTGGGTTTTTTCTGGTTTGGATCACGTAGTAATGTGGTACCACACTGAAACAGTCGATTAAACCCGGTTTCGATCAATATTTTAGAGGATAACGCAAGTTAAGTCTGGGATAGGTCTGGGATTTGACCTCATCAGACTCATACTTTCGCACACTTACAATACTCGTTGAGCAGATCCTGGGTTATTTTCTGGTTTGGATCACATAGAAATGTGGTACAACACTGAAACAGTAGATTAAACCAGGTTTCGATCAATATTTTAGAGAATAATTCATGTTAGGTCTAGGTTAGGCCTGGGATTTTCACTCATCAGACTCATACTTTCGCATTCTTCACATACTTGTTGAACGGATCCTGGGTTTTTTCTGGTTTGGATCACGTAGTAATGTGGGACCACACTGAAATAGTCAATTAAACCTGGTTTCGATCAATATTTTAGAGAATAATTCATGTTAGGTTTAGGTTAGGTCTGGGATTTGCTCTCATCAGGCTCATTCTTTCGCATATTTCCCATACTTGATGGCTAGATCCTGGGCTTTTTCTGGATTGCATCACGTAGTAATGAAGTACAACACTGAAACAGTCAATTAAACCTGGTTTCCATCTATATCTTAGAGGACAACGCAAGTTAGGTCTGGGATAGGTCTGGGATTTGCCCTCATCAGGGTCATACTTTCGCAGTTCTAACATACATGTTGACCTGATCGAGTGTTTTTTCTGCTTTGGCTCACGTAGTAAAGTGGTACCACACTGAAACAGTCCATTAAACCTGGTTTGGATCAATATTTTAGAGGATAACGCATGTTAGGTCTAGGTTAGCCCTGGGATTTTCACTCATCAGACTCATACTTTCGCGTTTTTCACATACTTGTTGAACGGATCCTGGGTTTTTTCTGGTTTGGATCACGTAGTAATATGGGACCACAATGAAACAATCAATTAAACATGGTCATGATAAATATTTTAGAGGATAACGCATGTTAGGTCTGGGTTAGGTCTAGGATTTGCCCTCGTCAGGCTCATACTTTCGCATATTTCTGATACTTCATGGCTAGATCCTGGGCTGTTTCTGGATTGTATCACGTAGTAATGTGGTACCACGCTGAAACAGTCAATTAAACCTGGTTTCGATCAATATTTTAGAGGATAACGCAAGTTAGGTCTGGGTTAGGTCTGGGATTCGCCCTCATCAGGCTCATACTTTCGCGTTTTTCACATACTTGTTGAACGGATCCTGGGTTTTTTCTGGTTTGGATCACGTAGTAATGTGGGACCACAATGAAACAACCAATTAAACCTGGTCATGATAAATATTTTAGAGGATTACGCATGTTAGGTTTGGGTTAGGTCTAGGATTTGTCCTCATCAGGCTCATACATTCGCATATTTCTCATACTTCATGGCTAGATCCTGGGCTGTTTCTGGATTGTATCACGTAGTAATGTGGTACCACGCTGAAACAGTCAATTAAACCTGGTTTCGATCAATATTTTAGAGGATAACGAATGTTAGGTCTGGGTTAGGTCTAGGATTTGCCCTCGTCAGGCTCATACTTTCGCACATTTCTCATACTTCATGGCTAGATCCTGGGCTATTTCTGGATTGGATCACGTAGTAATGTGGTACCACACTGAAACAGTCAATTAAACCTGGTTTTGATCAATACTTTAGAGAATAATTCATGTTATGTCTAGGTTAGGTCTAGGATTTGCCCTCGTCAGGCTCATACTTTCGCATATTTCTCATACTTCATTGCTAGATCCTGGGCTATTTCTGGATTGGATCACGTAGTAATGTGGTACCACACTGAAACAGTCAATTAAACCTGCTTTCAATCAATATTTTAGAGGATAACGCAAGTTAGGTCTGGGATAGGTCTGGGATTTGCCATCATCAGGGTCATACTTTCGCAGTTTTATCATACATGTTGACGTGATCGAGGGTTTTTTCTGCTTTGGATCACGTAGTAAAGTGGTACCACACTGGAACAGTCCACCAAACCTGGTTTGGATCAATATTTTAGAGGATAACGCATGTTAGGTCTGTTTTAGGCCGGGGATTTGCCCTCGTCAGGCTCATACTTTCGCATATTTCTCAGACTTCATGGCTAGATCCTGGGCTATTTCTGGATTAGATCACGCAGTAATGTGCTACCACACTGAAACATTCAATTAAAGCAGGTCTTGATAAATATTTTAGAGGAAAACGCATGTTAGGCCTGGGTCAGGTCTAGAATTTGCCCTCATCAGGCTCATACTTTCGCATATTTCTCATACTTCATGGCTAGATCCTGGGCTGTTTCTGGATTGTATCACGTAGTAATGTGGTACCACGCTGAAACAGTCAATTAAACCTGGTTTCGATCAATATTTTAGAGGATAACGCATGTTAGGTCTGGGATAGGTCTAGGATTTGCCCTCATCAGACTCATACTTTCGCACACTTCACATACTCGTTGAACAGATCCTGGGTTATTTTCTGGTTTGGATCACATAGTAATGTGGTACCACACAGAAACAGTCTATTAAACCAGGTTTCGATCAATAATTTAGAGCATAACGCAAGTTAGGTCTGGGATTTGCCCTCATCAGGCTCATACTTTCGCATTCTTCACATACTTGTTGGACGGATCCTGGGTTTTTTCTGGTTTGGATCACGTAGTAATGTGGGACCACACTGAAACAATCAATTAAATCAGGTCATGATAAATATTTTAGAGGATGACGCATGTTAGGTCTGAGTTAGGTCTAGGATTTGCCCTCGTCAGGCTCATACTTTCGCATATTTCTCATACTTCATGGCTAGATCCTGGGCTATTTCTGGATTGGATCACGTAGTAATGTGGTACCACACTGAAACAGTCAATTAAACCTAGTTTCGTTCAATATTTTAGAGGATAATTCATGTTATGTCTAGGTTAGGTCTGCGATTTGCTCTCATCAGGTTCATTCTTTCGCAAACTTCTCATACTTAATGGCTAGATCCTGGGCTTTTTCTGGATTGCATCACGTAGTAATGAAGTACAACACTGAAACAGTCAATTAAACCTGGTTTCCATCAATATTTTAGAGGACAACGCATGTTAGGTCTAGGTAAGGCCTGGGATTTGCCCTCATCAGGGTCATACTTTCGCAGTTTTAACATACATGTTGACCTGATCGAGAGTTCTTAATGCTTTGGATCACGTAGTAAAGTGGTACCACACCGAAACAGTCCATTAAACCTGGTCTTGATAAATATTTTAGAGGATAACGCATGTTAGGTTTGGGTTAGGTCTAGGATTTGTCCTCGTCAGGCTCATACAATCGCATATTTCTCATACTTCATGGCTAGATCCTGGGCTGTTTCTGGATTGTATCACGTAGTAATGTGGTACCACGCTGAAACAGTCAATTAAACCTGTTTTCGATCAATATTTTAGAGGATAACGCAAGTTAAGTCTGGGATAGGTCAGGGATTTGACCTCATCAGACTCATACTTTCGCAGTTCTAACATACATGTTGACCTGATCGTGTGTTTTTTCTGCTTTGGATCACGTAGTAAAGTGGTACCACACTGAAACAGTCCATTAATCCTGGTTTGGATCAATATTTTAGAGGATAACGCATGTTAGGTCTAGGTTAGGCCTGGGATTTTCACTCATCAGACTCATACATTCGCATTCTTCACATACTTGTTGAACGGATCCTGGGTTTTTTCTGGTTTGGATCACGTAGTAATGTGGGACCACACTGAAACAGTCAATTAAACCTGGTTTCGATCAATATTTTAGAGAATAATTCATGTAAGGTTTAGGTTAGGTCTGGGATTTGCTCTCATCAGGCTCATTCTTTCGCATATTTCCCATACTTGATGGCTAGATCCTGGGCTTTCTCTGGATTGCATCACGTAGTAATGAAGTACAACACTGAAACAGTCAATTAAACCTGGTTTCCATCTATATCTTAGAGGACATCGCAAGTTATGTCTTGGATAGGTCTGGGATTTGCCCTCATCAGGGTCATACTTTCGCAGTTCTAACATACATGTTGACCTGATCGAGTGTTTTTTCTGCTTTGGATCACGTAGTAAAGTGGTACCACACTGAAACAGTCCATTAAACCTGGTTTGGATCAATATTTTAGAGGATAACGCATGTTAGGTCTAGGTTAGCCCCGGGATTTTCTCTCATCAGACTCATACTTTCGCATTCTTCACATACTTGTTGAACGGATCCTGGGTTTTTTCTGGTATGGTTCACGTAGTAATGTGGTACCACAGTGAAACATTCAATTAAACCTGGTCTTTATAAATATTTTGGAGGATAACGCATGTTAGGTTTGGGTTAGGTCTAGGATTTGTCCTCATCAGGCTCATACATTCGCATATTTCTCATACTTCATGGCTAGATCCTGGGCTGTTTCTGGATTGTATCACGTAGTAATGTGGTGCCACGCTGAAACAGTCAATTAAACCTGGTTTCGATCAATATTTTAGAGGATAACGCAAGTTAAGTCTGGGATAGGCCTGGGATTTTCACTCATCGGACTCATACTTTCGCATTCTTCACATACTTGTTGAACGGATCCTGGGTTATTTTCTGGTTTGGATCACATAGTAATGTGGTACCACACTGAAACAGTCAATTAAACCTGGTTTCGATCAATATTTTTCAGGATAACGCATGTTAGGTCTAGGTTAGGCCTGGGATTTTCACTCATCAGACTCATACTTTCGCATTCTTCACATACTTGTTGAACGGATCCTGGGTTTTTTCTGGTTTGGTTCACGTAGTAATGTGGTATCACACTGAAACATTCAATTAAACCTGGTCTTGATAAATATTTTAGAGGATAACGCAAGTTAGATTTGGGTTAGAGCTAGGATTTGTCCTCATCAGGCTCATACATTCGCATATTTCTCATACTTCATGGCTAGATCCTGGGCTGTTTCTGGATTGTATCACGTAGTAATGTGGTACCACGCTGAAACAGTCAATTAAACCTGTTTTCGATCAATATTTTAGAGGATAACGCAAGTTAAGTCTGGGATAGGTCTGGGATTTGCCCTCATCAGGGTCATACTTTCGCAGTTCTAACATACATGTTGACCTGATCGAGTGTTTTTTCTGCTTTGGATCACGTAGTAAAGTGGTACCACACTGAAGCAGTCCATTAAACCTGGTTTGGATCAATATTTTAGAGGATAACGCATGTTAGGTCTAGGTTAGCCCTGGGATTTTCACTCATCAGACTCATACTTTCGCATTCTTCACATACTTGTTGAACGGATCCTGGGTTTTTTCTGGTTTGGATCACGTAGTAATGTGGGCCCACACTGAAACAATCAATTAAACCTGGTCATGATAAATATTTTAGAGGTTAACGCATGTTAGGTCTGAGTTAGGTTTAGGATTTGCCCTCGTCAGGCTCATACTTTCGCATATTTCTCATACTTCACGGCTAGATCCTGGGCTATTTCTGGATTGGATCACATAGTAATGTGGTACCACACTGAAACAGTCGATTAAACCTGGTTTCGATCAATATTTTTGAGGATAACGCATGTTAGGTCTAGGTTAGGCCTGGGATTTTCACTCATCAGACTCATACTTTCGCATTCTTCACATACTTGTTGAACGGATCCTGGGTTTTTTCTGGTTTGGATCACGTAGTAATGTGGTACCACACTGAAACAGTCGATTAAACCCGGTTTCGATCAATATTTTAGAGGATAACGCAAGTTAAGTCTGGGATAGGTCTGGGATTTGACCTCATCAGACTCATACTTTCGCACACTTACAATACTCGTTGAGCAGATCCTGGGTTATTTTCTGGTTTGGATCACATAGAAATGTGGTACAACACTGAAACAGTAGATTAAACCAGGTTTCGATCAATATTTTAGAGAATAATTCATGTTAGGTCTAGGTTAGGCCTGGGATTTTCACTCATCAGACTCATACTTTCGCATTCTTCACATACTTGTTGAACGGATCCTGGGTTTTTTCTGGTTTGGATCACGTAGTAATGTGGGACCACACTGAAACATTCAATTAAACCTGGTCTTGATAAATATTTTAGAGGATTACGCATGTTAGGTTTGGGTTAGGTCTAGGATTTGTCCTCATCAGGCTCATACATACGCATATTTCTCATACTTCATGGCTAGATCCTGGGCTGTTTCTGGATTGTATCACGTAGTAATGTGGTACCACGCTGAAACAGTCAATTAAACCTGGTTTCGATCAAAATTTTAGAGGATAACGCAAGTTAGGTCTGGGTTAGGTCTGGGATTCGCCCTCATCAGTCTCATACTTTCGCGTTTTTCACATACTTGTTGAACTGATCCTGGGTTTTTTCTGGTTTGGATCACGTAGTAATGTGGTACCACACTGAAACAGTCGATTAAACCCGGTTTCGATCAATATCTTAGAGGATAACGCAAGTTAAGTCTGGGATAGGTCTGGGATTTGACCTCATCAGACTCATACTTTCGCACACTTACAATACTCGTTGAGCAGATCCTGGGTTATTTTCTGGTTTGGGTCACATAGAAATGTGGTACAACACTGAAACAGTAGATTAAACCAGGTTTCGATCAATATTTTAGAGAATAATTCATGTTAGGTCTAGGTTAGGCCTGGGATTTGCCCTCATCAGGCTCATACTTTCGCATATTTCTCATACTTCATGGCTAGATCCTGGGCTATTTCTGGATTGTATCACGTAGTAACGTGGTACCACGCTGAAACAGTCAATTAAACCTAGTTTCCATCAATATTTTAGAGGACAACGCATGTTAGGTCTAGGTAAGGCCTGGGATTTGCCCTCATCAGGGTCATACTTTCGCAGTTTTAACATACATGTTGACCTGATCGAGGGTTCTTAATGCTTTGGATCACGTAGTAAAGTGGTACCACACTGAAACAGTCCACTAAACCTGGTTTGGATCAATATTTTAGAGGATAACGCATGTTAGGTCTAGGTAAGCCCTGGGATTTTCACTCATCAGACTCTTACTTTCGCATTCTTCACATACTTGTTGAACGGATCCTGGGTTTTTTCTGGTTTGGTTCACGTAGTAATGTGGTACCACACTGAAACATTCAATTAAACCTGGTCTTGATAAATATTTTGGAGGATAACGCATGTTAGGTTTGGGTTAGGTCTAGGATTTGTCCTCATCAGGCTCATACATTCGCATATTTCTCATACTTCATGGCTAGATCCTGGGCTGTTTCTGGATTGTATCACGTAGTAATGTGGTACCACGCTGAAACAGTCAATTAAACCTGGATTCGATCAATATTTCAGAGGATAACGCAAGTTAAGTCTGGGATAGGTCTGGGATTTGACCTCATCAGACTCATACTTTCGCACACTTCCCATACTCGTTGAACAGATCCTGGGTTATTTTCTGGTTTGGATCACATAGTAATGTGGTACCACACTGAAACAGTAGATTAAACCAGGTTTCGATCAATATTTTAGAGAATAATTCATGTTAGATCTAGGTTAGGCCTGGGATTTTCACTCATCAGACTCATACTTTCGCATTCTTCACGTACTTGTTGAACGGATCCTGGGTTTTTTCTGGTTTGGATCACGTAGTAATGTGGTACCACACTGAAACAGTCAATTAAACCTGGTTTCGATCAATATTTTAGAGAATAATTCATGTTAGGTCTAGGTTAGGTCTGGGATTTGCTCTCATCAGGCTCATTCTTTCGCATATCTCTCATACTTGATGGCTAGATCCTGGGCTTTTTCTGGAATGCATCACGTAGTAATGAAGTACAACACTGAAACAGGCAATTAAACCTGGTTTCCATCAATATCTTAGAGGACAACGCAAGTTAGGTCTGGGATAGGTCTGGGATTTGCCCTCATCAGGGTCATACTTTCGCAGTTCTAACATACATGTTGACCTGATCGGGTGTTTTTTCTGCTTTGGATCACGTAGTAAAGTGGTACCACACTGAAACAGTCCATTAAACCTGGTTTGGATCAATATTTTAGAGGATAACGCATGTTAGGTCTAGGTTAGGTCCGGGATTTTCACTCATCAGACTCATACTTTCGCATTCTTCACATACTTGTTGAACGGATCCTGGGTTTTTTCTGGTTTCGATCACGTAGTAATGTGGGACCACACCGAAACAATCAATTAAACCTGGTCTTGATAAATATTTTAGAGGATAACGCATGTCAGGTCTGGGATAGGTCTGGGATTTGACCTCATCAGGGTCATACTTTCGCAGTTTTAACATGCATGTTGACCTGATCGAGGGTTTTTTCTGCTTTGGATCACGTAGTAAAGTGGTACCACAACAAAAACAGACAATTAAACCAGGTTTCGATCATTATTTTAGAGGATAACGCAAGTTAGGTCTGGGATAGGTCTGGGATTAGCCCTCATCAGACTCATACTTTCGCATCCTTCACATACTTGTTGAACGGATCCTGGGTTTTTTCTGGTTTGGATCACGTAGTAATGTGGGACCACACTGAAACAGTCGATTAAACCTGGTTTCGATCAATATTTTAGAGGATAACGCAAGTTTGGTCAGGGATAGGTGTGGGATTTGCCCTCATCAGGCTCATACTTTCGCGTTTTTCACATACTTGTTGAACAGATCCTGGGTTTTTTCTGGTTTGAGTCACGTAGTAATGTGGCACCACACTGAAGCAGTCGATTAAACCAGGTTTCGATCAATATTTTTGAGGATAACGCATGTTAGGTCTAGGTTAGGCCTGGGATTTTCACTCATCAGACTCATTCTTTCGCATTCTTCACATACTTGTTGAACGGATCCTGGGTTTTTTCTGGTTTGGTTCACGTAGTAATGTGGTACCACACTGAAACAGTCCATTAAACCTGGTTTCGCTCAATATTTTAGAGGACAACGCATGTTAGGTCTAGGTTAGGCCTTGGATTTGCCCTCATCAGGGTCATACTTTCGCAGTTTTAACATGCATGTTGACCTGATCGAGGGTTTTTTCTGCTTTGGATCACGTAGTAAAGTGGTACCACGCTAAGACAGTCAATTAAACCTTGTTTCGATCAATATTTTAGAGGATAACGCAAGTTAGGTCTGGGATAGGTCTAGGATTTGCCCTCATCAGGCTCATTCTTTCGCATATTTCTCATACCTCATGGCTAGATCCTGGGCAATTTTCTGATTTGGATCACATAGTAATGTGGTACCACACTGAGACAGTCGATTAAACCAGGTTTCGATCAATATTTTTGAGGATAACGCATGTTAGGTCTAGGTTAGGCCTGGGATTTTCACTCATCAGACTAATTCTTTCGCATTCTTCACATACTTGTTGAACGGATCTTGGGTTTTTTCTGGTGTGGATCACGTAGTAATGTGGTACAACACTGAAACAGTCAATTAAACCAAGTTTCCATCAATATTTTAGAGAACAACGCATGCTAGGTCTAGGTTAGGCCTGGGATTTGCCCTCATCAGGGTCACACTTTCGCAGTTTTAACATACATGTTGACCTGATCGATGGTTTTTTCTGCTTTGGATCACGTAGTAAAGTGGTATCACACTGAAGCTGTCCATTAAACCTGGTTTGGGTCAATATTTTAGAGGTTAACGCATGTTAGGTTTGGGTTAGGTCTAGGATTTGCCCTCGTCAGGCTCATACTTTCGCATATTTCTCATACTTCATGGCTAGATCCTGGGCTGTTTCAGGATTGTATCACGTGGTAACGTGGTAACACCCTGAAACAGTCAATTAAACCTGGTTTCGATCAATATCTTAGAGGATAACGCAAGTTAGGTCTGGGATAGGTCTGGGATTCGCCTTTATCAGGCTCATACTTTCGCGTTTTTCACATACTTGTTGAACTGATCCTGGGTTTTTTCTGGTTTGGTTCACGTAGTAATGTGGTACCACACTGAAACAGTCCATTAAACCTGGTTTCGCTCAATATTTTAGAAGATAACGCATGTTAGGTATAGGTTTGGTCTGGGATTTGCCCTCATCAGGGTCATACTTTCGCAGTTTTAGCATGCATGTTGACCTGATCGAGGGTTTTTTCTGCTTTGGATCACGTAGTAAAGTGGTACCACACTAAAACAGTCAATTAAACCTGGTTTCGAGCAATATTTTTGAGGATAACGCATGTTAGGACTAGGTTAGGCCTGGGATTTTCACTCATCAGATTCATTCTTTCGCATTCTTCACATACTTGTTGAACGGATCTTGGGTTTTTTCTGGTGTGGATCACGTAGTAATGTGGTGCCACACTGAAACAGTCAATTAAACCGGGTTTCGATCAATATTTTAGAGGATAACGCAAGTTAGGTCTGGGATAGGTCTGGGATTTGCCCACATCAGGCTCATACTTTCGCGTATTTCACATACTTGTTGAACAGATCCTGGGTTTTTTTCTGGTTTGGATCACGTAGTAGTGTGGTACCACACTGAAACTGTCCATTAAACCTGGTTTCGATCAATATTTTAGAGAATAATTCATGTTAGGTCTAGGTTAGGTCTGGGATTTGCTCTCATCAAGCTCATACTTTCGCAGTTTTAACATGCATGTTGACCTGATCGAGGGTTTTTTCTGCTTTGGATCACGTAGTAAAGTGGTACCACACTAAGACAGTCAATTAAACCTTGTTTCGATCAATATTTTAGAGGATAACGCAAGTTAGGTCTGGGATAGGTCTAGGATTTGCCCTCATCAGGCTCATTCTTTCGCATATTTCTCATACCTCATGGCTAGATCCTGGGCAATTTTCTGGTTTGGATCACATAGTAATGTGGTACCACACTGAGACAGTCGATTAAACCAGGTTTCGATCAATATTTTTGAGGATAACGCAAGTTAGGTCTGGGATAGGTCTGGGATTTGCCCACATCAGGCTCATACTTTCGCGTATTTCACATACTTGTTGAACAGATCCTGGGTTTTTTTCTGGTTTGGATCACGTAGTAGTGTGGTACAACACTGAAACAGTCAATTAAACCAAGTTTCCATCAATATTTTAGAGGACAACGCATGCTAGGTCTAGGTTAGGCCTGGGATTTGCCCTCATCAGGGTCACACTTTCGCAGTTTTAACATACATGTTGACCTGATCGATGGTTTTTTCTGCTTTGGATCACGTAGTAAAGTGGTATCACACTGAAGCTGTCCATTAAACCTGGTTTGGATCAATATTTTAGAGGTTAACGCATGTTAGGTTTGGGTTAGGTCTAGGATTTGCCCTCGTCAGGCTCATACTTTCGCATATTTCTCATACTTCATGGCTAGATCCTGGGCTGTTTCAGGATTGTATCACGTGGTAACGTGGTAACACGCTGAAACAGTCAATTAAACCTGGTTTCGATCAATATCTTAGAGGATAACGCAAGTTAGGTCTGGGATAGGTCTGGGATTCGCCTTTATCAGGCTCATACTTTCGCGTTTTTCACATACTTGTTGAACTTATCCTGGGTTTTTTCTGGTTTGGTTCACGTAGTAATGTGGTACCACACTGAAACAGTCCATTAAACCTGGTTTCGCTCAATATTTTAGAAGATAACGCATGTTAGGTATAGGTTTGGTCTGGGATTTGCCCTCATCAGGGTCATACTTTCGCAGTTTTAACATGCATGTTGACCTGATCGAGGGTTTTTTCTGCTTTGGATCACGTAGTAAAGTGGTACCACACTAAAACAGTCAATTAAACCTGGTTTCGAGCAATATTTTTGAGGATAACGCATGTTAGGTCTAGGTTAGGCCTGGGATTTTCACTCATCAGATTCATTCTTTCGCATTCTTCACATACTTGTTGAACGGATCTTGGGTTTTTTCTGGTGTGGATCACGTAGTAATGTGGTGCCACACTGAAACAGTCAATTAAACCGGGTTTCGATCAATATTTTAGAGGATAACGCAAGTTAGGTCTGGGATAGGTCTGGGATTTGCCCTCATCAGGCTCATACTTTCGCGTATTTCACATACTTGTTGAACAGATCCTGGGTTTTTTTCTGGTTTGGATCACGTAGTAGTGTGGTACCACACTGAAACTGTCCATTAAACCTGGTTTCGATCAATATTTTAGAGAATAATTCATGTTAGGTCTAGGTTAGGTCTGGGATTTGCTCTCATCAAGGTCATACTTTCGCAGTTTTAACATGCATGTTGACCTGATCGAGGGTTTTTTCTGCATTGGATCACGTAGTAAAGTGGTACCACACTAAAACAGTCAATTAAACCTGGTTTCGAACAATATTTTAGAGGATAACGCAAGTTAGGTCTGGGATCGGTCTGGGATTTGCCCTGATCAGGCTCATACTTTCGCATTCTTCACATACTTGTTGAATGGATCCTGGGGTTTTACTGGTTTGGATCACGTAGTAATGTGGTACCACACTGAAACAGTCAATTAAACCTGGTTTCGATCAATATTTTAGAGGATAACGCAAGTTAGGTCTGGGATCGGTCTGGGATTTGCCCTCATCAGGCTCATACTTTCGCATATTTCTCATACCTCATGGCTAGATCCTGGGCTAGTTTCTGGTTTGGATCACGTAGTAATGTGGTACCACACTGAAACAGTCGATTAAACCAGGTTTCGATCAATATTTTTGAGGATAACGCATGTTAGGTCTAGGTTAGGCCTGGGATTTTCACTCATCAGACTCATTCTTTCGCATTCTTCACATACTTCTTGAACGGATCCTCGGTTTTTTCTGGTTTGGATCACGTAGTAATGTGGGACCACACTGAAACAATCAATTAAACCTGGTCTTGATAAATATTTTAGAGGATAACGCATGTTAGGTCTGGGTTAGGTCTAGGATTTGCTCTCGTCAGACTCATACTTTCGCATATTTCTCATACCTCATGGCTAGATCCTGGGCAATTTTCTGGTTTGGATCACATAGTAATGTGGTACCACACTGAAACAGTCGATTAAACCAGGTTTCGATCAATATTTTTGAGGATAACGCATGTTAGGTCTAGGTTAGGCCTGGGATTTTCACTCATCAGACTCATTCTTTCGCATTCTTCACATACTTGTTGAACGGATCTTGGGTTTTTTCTGGTGTGGATCACGTAGTAATGTGGTACCACACTGAAACTGTCCATTAAACCTGGTTTCGATCAATATTATTGAGGATAACGCATGTTAGGTCTAGGTTAGGCCGAGGATTTTCACTCATCAGACTCATACTTTCTCATTCTTCACATACTTGTTGAACGGATCCTGGGGTTTTACTGGTTTGGATCACGTAGTAATGTGGTACCACACTGAAACAGTCAATTAAACCTGGTTTCGATCAATATTTTAGAGAATAATCCATGTTAGGTCTAGGTTAGGTCTGGGATTTCCTCTCATCTGGCTCATTCTTTCGCATATTTCTCATACTTGATGGCTAGATCATGGGCTTTTTCTGGATTGCATCACGTAGTAATGAAGTACAACACTGAAACAGTCAATTAAACCAAGTTTCCATCAATATTTTGGAGGGCAACGCATGCTAGGTCTAGGTTAGGCCTGGGATTTGCCCTCATCAGGGTCATACTTTCGCAGTTTTAACATACATGTTGACCTGATCGAGGGTTTTTTCAGCTTTGGATCACGTAGTAAAGTGGTATCACACTGAAGCTGTCCATTAAACCTGGTTTGGATCAATATTTTAGAGGATAACGCATGTTAGGTTTGGGTTAGGTCTAGGATTTGCTCTCGTCAGGCTCATACTTTCGCATATTTCTCATACTTCATGGCTAGATCCTGGGCTGTTTCAGGATTGTATCACGTGGTAACGTGGTACCACGCTGAAACAGTCAATTAAACCTGGTTTCGATCAATATTTTAGAGGATAACGCAAGTTAGGTCTGGGATGGAGCAAGAAGTGCTCCCCCCCCCCTCCCGGAAGGAGAGGAAGAGGCGGGCTGCACCGGCTCCGGTGCCGAGGGCGGTGGCATCGTCCTCCATGGAGGTGGACGGTGCTACGGGGACGGACGGCCGGGAGGAGGCTGGCGCGGCCATTAATTAATGCCGCCCCGCCTCCTCCTCCAGGCCAACCTCAACCACTGCCGCGCGGCACAGGACTTGATGTCCCAAGTCCTCGCGGAGTGGGGGGTTGGCCTGGCGGTCGCCGCCGAGCCGTACCGCGTCCCTGATCACCCTCATTGGGTGGGCGACGCGGACGGCTTGGTGGCGACGGTATGGGGAGGGGGCGACGGGTCCCCACCGTTCTCCTTGTTGGAGCGCGGTCGGGGATTCGTCGCCGTGGACTGGGGGGGGAGTCGCTGTGGTGGGGTGCTACATTTCGCCCCGTAGCGGTCACGCTGCGTTCGAGCTGTACTTGGCCGAGGTCGCGGCATGCGTGCAGCGCTACGCGGCCCGGCCGGTGCTGGTCCTGGGGGATTTTAATGCCAAGTCGGTGGCTTGGAGATCCCCCAGGACCTCCGTTCGCGGCGGGATCCTGGGCGATTGGGCGGCGGGGCTCGACCTCCGGGTATTGAACCGGGGGTCGGAGCACACATGCGTGCGGCGATATGGGGGGTCCATCGTGGATGTTGGATTCGCGACCCCCAACGCCGTGCGCATGGTGTCGGGTTGGCACGTGGTCGCGGGGGCAGAGACACTCTCCGATCACCGGTACATCCGGATGGAGGTCTCTGCCGCCGCGGGTGCACCCCGACACGGCCGCCTGCGTGGCACCCCACCACGCCGCTTGGCGCTTCGGCGCCTGGACAAGGACGCCCTGATGGCAGCTGCCCTCGCTGCAACTTGGCCGCAGGGAGCGGCCGAGTTGCCGAGCATAGAGGAGGAGGTCGCCCGGCTCGGAGCATTGGTCGCGGGTATTTGCGACGCGGCGATGCCTCGGGTCGGGCGGGCTTCTCCTCGCCGGGCGGTGTACTGGTGGTCGGACGCGATCGCGGAGTTGCGAGTCGCGACTGTCCGCGCCCGACGCCAGTACACCCGCGCGCGCCGTCGTCAACGTACAGGCGACGGCGTGGCGCGAGCGAGGGCAGCTGATGACCTGTATGGAGCATACCGCGTGGCGCGGGTTGCTCTGCAGGTCGCCATCAAACGGGCCAAGACCCAGGCATGGATGGAGCTCCTCCAGACCCTTGATGACGATCAATGGGGGCGCCCATATAAGGTGGTGCTGAATAAGCTCCGCCCGTGGGCACCCCCCTCACCGAGGGTCTTGACCCCCGGCTGCTGGAGGACGTGGTCAATACACTCTTCCCAATAGGGGAGAGGGGACCGCGTCCTCCGGCGGCGGCGGCTGTCCCAGTGGAGTGGACGGCCGAGCTGGGGGTCACGCAAGAGGAGCTGGCAGCGGCCGTCAGACGGCTCGGGGTTCGTAACACGGCCCCGGGTCCGGATGGTGTGCCCGGCCGGGTTTGGGTCTTGACCCAGGGCGTCCTTGGGGCCGACCTCAGGCGGTTGTTCGACCGCTGCCTGAGGGACGGGCGATTCCCCCCCAGTTGGAAGGTGGCGAGGATGGTCCTCCTCCGGAAGGAGGGTCGGCCCGCGGAGTCTCCCTCCGCATACCGGCCCATTTGTCTCCTCGACGAGGTGGGCAAGCTCTTCGAGCGTGTGATTGCTGCCCACCTCGTCGAGCACCTGTCGCGGGGTGATCCCGGTCTGGCCGACTGCCAGTTCGGTTTCCGGGGGGGCCGATCGACTATCGACGCGATAGGTCGTGTGAGGGCCTTCTCGGAGGCGGCCGTCTCCCGGGGAGGGGTGGCATTGGCAATATCCTTGGATATTGCCAATGCCTTTAACACCCTCCCCTGGGAAGGGATAAGGAGGGGACTCGAATATCATCGGGTCCCCCCTTGTCTCAGGGCGGTCGTCGGGGATTATCTCCGCGGCAGGTGGATCGAGTATCCGGGCCGGGATGGTGATATGCGGAGGGAGGTGTACTGCGGTGTTCCGCAGGGGTCGGTCCTCGGGCCACTCCTGTGGAACATCGCGTACGACTCGGTGTTGCGGGCCGGCCTCCCCGACGGCGTCAGCACGGTGTGTTATGCGGATGACACACTGGTGCTGGCCGTCGGGGCGCACTGGGGGAGGGCCATGCGTCGCGCGGAGGAGGGGTCGCAACGCGTCGTCGACCGGATCAGGGGGATGGGGATGACGGTGGCGGTCCATAAGACCGAGGTGATTGCGTTTCATTCACCTCGGCAGGATCCGCCACCCCCTCTGATCCGGGTGGGTGGGGCTGACATCGAGGTGAAGCCCCAGATCAGGTATCTAGGGCTGATCCTCGATAGCCACTGGCGTTTCGAGGAGCATTTCCGCTGCCTGGTCCCCCGGTTGGAAAGGCTGGTTGCGGCTCTGGGCCGGATCCTACCCAACCTGGGGGGCCCGGCGGGCCGAGTTCGTCGCCTCTATGTGGCAATGGTCCAGTCGGTGGCCCTATACGGGGCCCCCGTCTGGGCGGACGACCTGGCTGCCTCCCGGCGCAGCATGACTATGCTGCGTCGGGTGCAGAGGCGCATGGCGCTCAGGGTCGTCCGCTGGTATCGGACCATGTCACATGAGGCGGCGACGGTTCTAGCGGGGATGCCGCCCATGGACCTGCTCGCGCGGTCGCACGCGGTGATGTACCGGCACCGCGTCGACTGTCGCGCGGGGGTGGGGGCGGTCCCGGTCGGGCAGGAACCTGCTTGGGGCGATTTGAAGCGCCAGGCCCGGCAGTCCGTGTTGCTCGCGTGGCAGGAGCGGCTGGCTCTGCCAACCGCGGGGCACCGGACTGTCGGGGCGGTTCGGCCACTCCTGAAGGAGTGGCTGGACAGAGGCCATGGCAGCCTCACCTACCGGATGGCACAGGTATTTTCCGGGCATGGCAGCTTCGGAAGATACCTGTGCCGGATAGGGAAGGAGCCGACGGCGCGTTGCTGCCACTGCGACGCTGAGCAGGACACGGCGGATCATACCCTGGAGGTATGCCCCGCGTGGGAGGGGGAGCGCCGTGTCCTGGTCGGCGTCGTCGGGCGGAATGTCTCGCTGCCGGGCGTGGTGCGCGCCATGCTCGGCAGCGAGGAGAAGTGGAGGGCCGTGGCCTCCTTCTGCGAGAACGTAATGTTGCAGAAGGAGGCCGCGGGGAGGGCGTGCGGTGGCCCGAGGTCGTCGCCCGGTCGCGAGGCGTCGCGGGCGGCCGCCTCGGCGTGGCGGATGACCTAGGCTGGGAGGGGCGTCCTGAGGGGACCCTCCTCCCGCCAGGCGGCGCCGGGTCGGACCGGTTGGGGGTAGGAGTGCCTCCCCCTACCGGTCCGACGCAAGGGGAGGCACCCTCGGCGGTCTGGTGCGGCCATGAACGCCCGGCCGCCGAGGGGTGGAAACGGGGTCGCGGGCTGTTGCGAGTTGGGGCTCGCAGCCACCACTAAACGCGGCCCCGGGACGGATAGCGGCGGGATGGAGTGGCCCCGTCCCGCCACTATGAGGCAGTGTGTCTACTGGGGGGACCGATTGTCCCCCCGGGGGATGGGCGCGAAAGCGCGGGCACGGGGAGGATACCGGAAGAATGCTTCGAGCGATTCCCGGTATCCTCCCAAAGCGTGCCGAAGGGTCACCGTGGGGTTTTTAGTGGGTAGGTCCCGCGCCTGTCGTTGTACGGGCGCGGGGAATCCCACACACCCCTCCCACCTCTCCCCAAGGAGGTGGGAGGGAGTCTTTCGAAGATTTTCCCCACGACAAAAAAAAAAAAAAAAAAAAAAAAAAAGTTAGGTCTGGGATAGGTCTGGGATTTGCCCTCATCAGGCTCATACTTTCGCGTATTTCACATACTTGTTGAACAGATCCTGGGTTTTTTTCTGGTTTGGATCACGTAGTAGTGTGGTACCACACTGAAACTGTCCATTAAACCTGGTTTCGATCAATATTTTAGAGAATAATTCATGTTAGGTCTAGGTTAGGTCTGGGATTTGCTCTCATCAGGCTCATTCTTTCGCATATTTCTCATACTTGATGGCTAGACCCTGGGCTGTTTCTGGATTGCATCACGTAGTAATGAAGTACAACACTGAAACAGTCAATTAAAACTGGTTTCCATTAATATTTTAGAGGACAACGCATGTTAGGTCTAGGTTAGGCCTGGGATTTGCCCTCATCAGGGTCATACTGTCGCAGTTTTAACATACATGTTGACCTGATCGGGGGTTTTTTCTGCTTTGGATCACGTAGTAATGTGGTACCACACTGAAACAGTCAATTAAACCTGGTTTCGATCAATATTTTCGAGAATAATTCATGTTAGGTCTGGGTTAGCCCTGAGATTTTCGCTCATCAGACTCATACTTTCGCATTCTTCAGATACTTGTTGAACGGATCCTGGGTTTTTTCTGGTATGGTTCACGTAGTAATGTGGTACCTCACTGAAACAATCAATTAAACCAGGTCTTGATAAATATTTTAGATGATAACGCATGTTAGGTCTGGGTTAGGTCTAGGATTTGCCCTCATCAGGCTCATACTTTCGCATATTTCTCATACTTCATGGCTAGATCCTGGGCTATTTCTGGATTGGATCACGTAGTAATGTGGTACCACACTGGAACAGTCAATTAAACCTGGTTTCGATCAATATTTTAGAGGACAATGCAAGTTAGGTCTGGGTTAGGTCTGGGATTTGCCCACATCAGGGTCATACTTTCGCATTTTTCACATACTTGTTGAACAGATCCTGGGGTTTTTCTGGTTTGGCTCGCGCAGTAATGTGGTACCACACTGAAACAGTCAATTAAACCTGGTTTCGATCAATATTTTTGAGGATAACGCATGTTAGGTCTAGGTTAGGCCGAGGATTTTCACTCATCAGACTCATACTTTCGCATTCTTCAGATACTTGTTGAACGGATCCTGGGTTTTTTCTGGTATGGTTCACGTAGTAATGTGGTACCTCACTGAAACAATCAATTAAACCAGGTCTTGATAAATATTTTAGATGATAACGCATGTTAGGTCTGGGTTAGGTCTAGGATTTGCCCTCATCAGGCTCATACTTTCGCATATTTCTCATACTTCATGGCTAGATCCTGGGCTATTTCTGGATTGGATCACGTAGTAATGTGGTACCACACTGGAACAGTCAATTAAACCTGGTTTCGATCAATATTTTAGAGGACAATGCAAGTTAGGTCTGGGTTAGGTCTGGGATTTGCCCACATCAGGGTCATACTTTCGCATTTTTCACATACTTGTTGAACAGATCCTGGGGTTTTTCTGGTTTGGCTCGCGCAGTAATGTGGTACCACACTGAAACAGCCCACTGAACCTGGTTTGGATCAATATTTTAGAGGATAATGCATGTTAGGTCTAGGTTAGCCCTGAGATTTTCGCTCATCAGACTCATACTTTCGCATTCTTCAGATACTTGTTGAACGGATCCTGGGTTTTTTCTGGTATGGTCCACGTAGTAATGTGGTACCACACTGAAACAATCAATTAAACCAGGTCTTGATAAATATTTTAGACGATAACGCATGTTAGGTCTAGGTTAGGCCTGGGATTTGCCCTCATCAGGGTCTTACTTTCGCATATTTCTTATACTTCATGGATAGATCCTGGGCTATTTCTGGATTGGATCACATAGTAATGTGGTACCACACTGAAACAGTCGATTGAACCAGGTTTCGATCAATATTTTTGAGGATAACGCATGTTAGGTCTAGGTTAGGCCTGGGATTTTCACTCATCAGACTCATTCTTTCGCATTCTTCACATACTTGTTGAACGAATCCTGGGGTTTTACTGGATTGGATCACGTAGTAATGTGGTACCACACTGAAACAGTCAATTAAACCTGGTTTCGATCAATATTTTAGAGAATAATTCATGTTAGGTCTAGGTTAGGTCTGGGATTTGCTCTCATCAGGCTTATTCTTTCGCATATTTCTCATACTTGATGTCTAGATCCTGGGCTCTTTCTGGATTGCATCACGTAGTAATGAAGTACAACACTGAAACAGTCAATTAAACCTGGTTTCGATCAATATTTTAGAGAATAATTCATGTAAGGTCTAGGTTAGGCCTGGGATTTGCCCTCATCAGGGTCATACTTTCGCAGTTTTAACATACATGTTGACCTGAACGAGAGTTTTTTCTGGTTTGGATCACGTAGTAATGTGGGCCCACACTGAAACAATCAATTAAACCTGGTCTTGATAAATATTTTAGAGGATAACGCATGTTAGGTCTAGGTTAGGCCGAGGATTTTCACTCATCAGACTCATACTTTCGCATTCTTCACATACTTGTTGAACGGATCCTGGGGTTTTACTGGTTTGGATCACGTAATAATGTGGTACCACACTGAAACAGTCAATTAAACCTGGTTTCGATCAATATTTTAGAGAATAATTCATGTTAGGTCTAGGTTAGGTCTGGGATTTGCTCTCATCAGGCTCATTCTTTCGCATATTTCTCATACTTGATGGCTAGATCCTGGGCTTTTTCTGGATTGCATGACGTAGTAATGAAGTACAACACTGAAGCAGTCAATTAAACCTGGTTTCCATCAATATTTTAGAGGACAACGCATGTTTGGTCTGGGATAGGTCTGGGATTTGCCCTCATCAGGCTCATACTTTCGCAGTTTTAACATGCATGTTGACCTGATCGAGGGTTTTTTCTGCATTGGATCCCGTAGTAAAGTGGTACCACACTAAAACAGTCAATTAAACCTGGTTTCGATCAACATTTTAGAGGATAACGCAAGTTAGGTCTGGGATAGGTCTGGGATTTGCCCTCATCAGGCTCATACTTTCGCGTATTTCACTTACTTGTTGAACAGATCCTGGGTTTTTTTCTGGTTTGGATCACGTAGTAGTGTGGTACCACACTGAAACTGTCCATTAAACCTGGTTTCGATCAATATTTTTGAGGATAACGCATGTTAGGTCTAGGTTAGGCCGAGGATTTTCACTGATCAGACTCATACTTTCGCATCCTTCACATACTTGTTGAATGGATCCTGGGGTTTTACTGGTTTGGATCACGTAGTAATGTGGTACCACACTGAAACAGTCAATTAAACCTGGTTTCGATCAATATTTTAGAGGATAACGCAAGTTAGGTCTGGGATCGGTCTGGGATTTGCCCTCATCAGGCTCATACTTTCGCGTTTTTCACATACTGGTTGAACAGATCCTGGGTTTTTTTCTGGTTTGGATCACGTAGTAGTGTGGTACCACACTGAAACTGTCCATTAAACCTGGTTTCGATCAATATTTTTGAGGATAACGCATGTTAGGTCTAGGTTAGGCCGAGGATTTTCACTCATCAGACTCATACTTTCGCATTCTTCAGATACTTGTTGAACGGATCCTGGGTTTTTTCTGGTATGGTTCACGTAGTAATGTGGTACCTCACTGAAACAATCAATTAAACCAGGTCTTGATAAATATTTTAGATGATAACGCATGTTAGGTCTGGGTTAGGTCTAGGATTTGCCCTCATCAGGCTCATACTTTCGCATATTTCTCATACTTCATGGCTAGATCCTGGGCTATTTCTGGATTGGATCACGTAGTAATGTGGTACCACACTGGAACAGTCAATTAAACCTGGTTTCGATCAATATTTTAGAGGACAATGCAAGTTAGGTCTGGGTTAGGTCTGGGATTTGCCCACATCAGGGTCATACTTTCGCATTTTTCACATACTTGTTGAACAGATCCTGGGGTTTTTCTGGTTTGGCTCGCGCAGTAATGTGGTACCACACTGAAACAGCCCACTGAACCTGGTTTGGATCAATATTTTAGAGGATAATGCATGTTAGGTCTAGGTTAGCCCTGAGATTTTCGCTCATCAGACTCATACTTTCGCATTCTTCAGATACTTTTTGAACGGATCCTGGGTTTTTTCTGGTATGGTCCACGTAGTAATGTGGTACCACACTGAAACAATCAATTAAACCAGGTCTTGATAAATATTTTAGACGATAACGCATGTTAGGTCTAGGTTAGGCCTGGGATTTGCCCTCATCAGGGTCTTACTTTCGCATATTTCTTATACTTCATGGATAGATCCTGGGCTATTTCTGGATTGGATCACATAGTAATGTGGTACCACACTGAAACAGTCGATTGAACCAGGTTTCGATCAATATTTTTGAGGATAACGCATGTTAGGTCTAGGTTAGGCCTGGGATTTTCACTCATCAGACTCATTCTTTCGCATTCTTCACATACTTGTTGAACGAATCCTGGGGTTTTACTGGATTGGATCACGTAGTAATGTGGTACCACACTGAAACAGTCAATTAAACCTGGTTTCGATCAATATTTTAGAGAATAATTCATGTTAGGTCTAGGTTAGGTCTGGGATTTGCTCTCATCAGGCTCATTCTTTCGCATATTTCTCATACTTGATGTCTAGATCCTGGGCTCTTTCTGGATTGGATCACGTAGTAATGAAGTACAACACTGAAACAGTCAATTAAACCTGGTTTCGATCAATATTTTAGAGAATAATTCATGTAAGGTCTAGGTTAGGCCTGGGATTTGCCCTCATCAGGGTCATACTTTCGCAGTTTTAACATACATGTTGACCTGAACGAGGGTTTTTTCTGGTTTGGATCACGTAGTAATGTGGGCCCACACTGAAACAATCAATTAAACCTGGTCTTGATAAATATTTTTGAGGACAACGCATGTTAGGTCTAGGTTAGGCCGAGGATTTTCACTGATCAGACTCATACTTTCGCATCCTTCACATACTTGTTGAATGGATCCTGGGGTTTTACTGGTTTGGATCACGTAATAATGTGGTACCACACTGAAACAGTCAATTAAACCTGGTTTCGATCAATATTTTAGAGGATAACGCAAGTTAGGTCTGGGATAGGTCTGGGATTCGCCTTTATCAGGCTCATACTTTCGCGTTTTTCACATACTTGTTGAACTGATCCTGGGTTTTTTCTGGTTTGGTTCACGTAGTATTGTGGTACCACACTGAAACAGTCCATTAAACCTGGTTTCGCTCAATATTTTAGAAGATAACGCATGTTAGGTATAGGTTTGGCCTGGGATTTGCCCTCATCAGGGTCATACTTTCGCAGTTTTAACATGCATGTTGACCTGATCGAGGGTTTTTTCTGCTTTGGATCACGTAGCAAAGTGGTACCACACTAAAACAGTCAATTAAACCTGGTTTCGATCAATATTTTTGAGGATAACGCATGTTAGGTCTAGGTTAGGCCTGGGATTTTCACTCATCAGATCCATTCTTTCGCATTCTTCACATACTTGTTGAACGGATCTTGGGTTTTTTCTGGTGTGGATCACGTAGTAATGTGGTGCCACACTGAAACAGTCAATTAAACCTGGATTCGATCAATATTTTAGAGGATAACGGAAGTTAGGTCTGGGATAGGTCTGGGATTTTCACTCATCAGACTCATACTTTCGCATTCTTCACATACTTGTTGAACAGATCCTGGGTTTTTTCTGGTTTGGATCACGTAGTAATGTGGGACCACACTGAAACAGTCGATTAAACCTGGTTTCGATTTATATTTTTGAGGATAACGCATGTTAGGTCTGGGATAGGTCTGGGATTTGCCCTCATCAGGCTCATACTTTCGCAGTTTTAACATGCATGTTGAACAGATCCTGGGTTTTTTTCTGGTTTGGATCACGTAGTAGTGTGGTACCACACTGAAACTGTCCATTAAACCTGGTTTCGATCAATATTTTAGAGAATAATTCATGTTATGTCTAGGTTAGGTCTGGGATTTGCTCTCATCAGGCTCAATCTTTCGCATATTTCTCATACTTGATGGCTAGACCCTGGGCTGTTTCTGGATTGCATCACGTAGTAATGAAGTACAACACTGAAACAGTCAATTAAACCTGGTTTCCATTAATATTTTAGAGGACAACGCATGTTAGGTCTAGGTTAGGCCTGGGATTTGCCCTCATCAGGGTCATACGGTCGCAGTTTTAACATACATGTTGACCTGATCGAGGGTTTTTTCTGCTTTGGATCACGTAGTAAAGTGGTACCACACTGAAGCAGTCCATTAAACCTGGTTTCGATTAATATTTTTGAGGATAACGCATGTTAGGTCTGGGATAGGTCTGGGATTTGCCCTCATCAGGCTCATACTTTCGCAGTTTTAACATGCATGTTGACCAGATCGAGGGTTTTTTCTGCATTGGATCACGTAGTAAAGTGGTACCACACTAAAACAGTCAATTAAACCTGGTTTCGATCAACATTTTAGAGGATAACGAAAGTTATGTCTAGTTTAGGCCTGGGATTTGCCCTCATCAGACTCATACTTTCGCATACTTCACATACTTGTTGAACAGATCCTGGGTTTTTTTCTGGTTTGGATCACGTAGTAATGTGGTACCACACTGAAACAGTCAATTAAACCTGGTTTCGATCAATATTTTAGAGGATAACGCAAGTTAGGTCTGGGATCGGTCTGGGATTTGCCCTCATCAGGCTCATACTTTCGCGTTTTTCACATACTGGTTGAACAGATCCTGGGTTTTTTTCTGGTTTGGATCACGTAGTAGTGTGGTACCACACTGAAACAATCAATTAAACCAGGTGTGGATAAATATTTTAGATGATAACGCATGTTAGGTCTGGGTTAGGTCTAGGATTTGCCCTCATCAGGCTCAAACTTTCGCATATTTCTCATACTTGATGGCTAGATCCTGGGCTTTTTCTGGATTGCATCACGTAGTAATGAAGTACAACACTGAAACAGTCAATTAAACCTGGTTTCGATCAATATTTTAGAGAATAATTCATGTAAGGTCTAGGTTAGGCCTGGGATTTGCCCTCATCAGGGTCATACTTTCGCAGTTTTAACATACATGTTGACCTGAACGAGGGTTTTTTCTGGTTTGGATCACGTAGTAATGTGGGCCCACACTGAAACAATCAATTAAACCTGGTCTTGATAAATATTTTAGAGGATAACGCATGTTAGGTCTAGGTTAGGCCGAGGATTTTCACTCATCAGACTCATACTTTCGCATTCTTCACATACTTGTTGAACGGATCCTGGGGTTTTACTGGTTTGGATCACGTAATAATGTGGTACCACACTGAAACAGTCAATTAAACCTGGTTTCGATCAATATTTTAGAGAATAATTCATGTTAGGTCTAGGTTAGGTCTGGGATTTGCTCTCATCAGGCTCATTCTTTCGCATATTTCTCATACTTGATGGCTAGATCCTGGGCTTTTTCTGGATTGCATCACGTAGTAATGAAGTACAACACTGAAGCAGTCAATTAAACCTGGTTTCCATCAATATTTTAGAGGACAACGCATGTTAGGTCTGGGATAGGTCTGGGATTTGCCCTCATCAGGCTCATACTTTCGCAGTTTTAACATGCATGTTGACCTGATCGAGGGTTTTTTCTGCATTGGATCCCGTAGTAAAGTGGTACCACACTAAAACAGTCAATTAAACCTGGTTTCGATCAACATTTTAGAGGATAACGCAAGTTAGGTCTGGGATAGGTCTGGGATTTGCCCTCATCAGGCTCATACTTTCGCGTATTTCACTTACTTGTTGAACAGATCCTGGGTTTTTTTCTGGTTTGGATCACGTAGTAGTGTGGTACCACACTGAAACTGTCCATTAAACCTGGTTTCGATCAATATTTTTGAGGATAACGCATGTTAGGTCTAGGTTAGGCCGAGGATTTTCACTGATCAGACTCATACTTTCGCATCCTTCACATACTTGTTGAATGGATCCTGGGGTTTTACTGGTTTGGATCACGTAGTAATGTGGTACCACACTGAAACAGTCAATTAAACCTGGTTTCGATCAATATTTTAGAGGATAACGCAAGTTAGGTCTGGGATCGGTCTGGGATTTGCCCTCATCAGGCTCATACTTTCGCGTTTTTCACATACTGGTTGAACAGATCCTGGGTTTTTTTCTGGTTTGGATCACGTAGTAGTGTGGTACCACACTGAAACTGTCCATTAAACCATGGTTTCGATCAATATTTTTGAGGATAACGCATGTTAGGTCTAGGTTAGGCCGAGGATTTTCACTCATCAGACTCATACTTTCGCATTCTTCAGATACTTGTTGAACGGATCCTGGGTTTTTTCTGGTATGGTTCACGTAGTAATGTGGTACCTCACTGAAACAATCAATTAAACCAGGTCTTGATAAATATTTTAGATGATAACGCATGTTAGGTCTGGGTTAGGTCTAGGATTTGCCCTCATCAGGCTCATACTTTCGCATATTTCTCATACATCATGGCTAGATCCTGGGCTATTTCTGGATTGGATCACGTAGTAATGTGGTACCACACTGAAACAGTCGATTGAACCAGGTTTCGATCAATATTTTTGAGGATAACGCATGTTAGGTCTAGGTTAGGCCTGGGATTTTCACTCATCAGACTCATTCTTTCGCATTCTTCACATACTTGTTGAACGAATCCTGGGGTTTTACTGGATTGGATCACGTAGTAATGTGGTACCACACTGAAACAGTCAATTAAACCTGGTTTCGATCAATATTTTAGAGAATAATTCATGTTAGGTCTAGGTTAGGTCTGGGATTTGCTCTCATCAGGCTCATTCTTTCGCATATTTCTCATACTTCATGTCTAGATCCTGGGCTCTTTCTGGATTGCATCACGTAGTAATGAAGTACAACACTGAAACAGTCAATTAAACCTGGTTTCGATCAATATTTTAGAGAATAATTCATGTAAGGTCTAGGTTAGGCCTGGGATTTGCCCTCATCAGGGTCATACTTTCGCAGTTTTAACATACATGTTGACCTGAACGAGGGTTTTTTCTGGTTTGGATCACGTAGTAATGTGGGCCCACACTGAAGCAATCAATTAAACCTGGTCTTGATAAATATTTTTGAGGATAACGCATGTTAGGTCTAGGTTAGGCCGAGGATTTTCACTGATCAGACTCATACTTTCGCATCCTTCACATACTTGTTGAATGGATCCTGGGGTTTTACTGGTTTGGATCACGTAATAATGTGGTACCACACTGAAACAGTCAATTAAACCTGGTTTCGATCAATATTTTAGAGGATAACGCAAGTTAGGTCTGGGATAGGTCTGGGATTCGCCTTTATCAGGCTCATACTTTCGCGTTTTTCACATACTTGTTGAACTGATCCTGGGTTTTTTCTGGTTTGGTTCACGTAGTATTGTGGTACCACACTGAAACAGTCCATTAAACCTGGTTTCGCTCAATATTTTAGAAGATAACGCATGTTAGGTATAGGTTTGGCCTGGGATTTGCCCTCATCAGGGTCATACTTTCGCAGTTTTAACATGCATGTTGACCTGATCGAGGGTTTTTTCTGCTTTGGATCACGTAGCAAAGTGGTACCACACTAAAACAGTCAATTAAACCTGGTTTCGATCAATATTTTTGAGGATAACGCATGTTAGGTCTAGGTTAGGCCTGGGATTTTCACTCATCAGATCCATTCTTTCGCATTCTTCACATACTTGTTGAACGGATCTTGGGTTTTTTCTGGTGTGGATCACGTAGTAATGTGGTGCCACACTGAAACAGTCAATTAAACCTGGATTCGATCAATATTTTAGAGGATAACGGAAGTTAGGTCTGGGATAGGTCTGGGATTTTCACTCATCAGACTCATACTTTCGCATTCTTCACATACTTGTTGAACAGATCCTGGGTTTTTTCTGGTTTGGATCACGTAGTAATGTGGGACCACACTGAAACAGTCGATTAAACCTGGTTTCGATTTATATTTTTGAGGATAACGCATGTTAGGTCTGGGATAGGTCTGGGATTTGCCCTCATCAGGCTCATACTTTCGCAGTTTTAACATGCATGTTGAACAGATCCTGGGTTTTTTTCTGGTTTGGATCACGTAGTAGTGTGGTACCACACTGAAACTGTCCATTAAACCTGGTTTCGATCAATATTTTAGAGAATAATTCATGTTAGGTCTAGGTTAGGTCTGGGATTTGCTCTCATCAGGCTCAATCTTTCGCATATTTCTCATACTTGATGGCTAGACCCTGGGCTGTTTCTGGATTGCATCACGTAGTAATGAAGTACAACACTGAAACAGTCAATTAAACCTGGTTTCCATTAATATTTTAGAGGACAACGCATGTTAGGTCTAGGTTAGGCCTGGGATTTGCCCTCATCAGGGTCATACTGTCGCAGTTTTAACATACATGTTGACCTGATCGAGGGTTTTTTCTGCTTTGGATCACGTAGTAAAGTGGTACCACACTGAAGCAGTCCATTAAACCTGGTTTCGATTAATATTTTTGAGGATAACGCATGTTAGGTCTGGGATAGGTCTGGGATTTGCCCTCATCAGGCTCATACTTTCGCAGTTTTAACATGCATGTTGACCAGATCGAGGGTTTTTTCTGCATTGGATCACGTAGTAAAGTGGTACCACACTAAAACAGTCAATTAAACCTGGTTTCGATCAACATTTTAGAGGATAACGAAAGTTATGTCTAGTTTAGGCCTGGGATTTGCCCTCATCAGACTCATACTTTCGCATACTTCACATACTTGTTGAACAGATCCTGGGTTTTTTTCTGGTTTGGATCACGTAGTAATGTGGTACCACACTGAAACAGTCAATTAAACCTGGTTTCGATCAATATTTTAGAGGATAACGCAAGTTAGGTCTGGGATCGGTCTGGGATTTGCCCTCATCAGGCTCATACTTTCGCGTTTTTCACATACTGGTTGAACAGATCCTGGGTTTTTTTCTGGTTTGGATCACGTAGTAGTGTGGTACCACACTGAAACAATCAATTAAACCAGGTGTGGATAAATATTTTAGATGATAACGCATGTTAGGTCTGGGTTAGGTCTAGGATTTGCCCTCATCAGGCTCAAACTTTCGCATATTTCTCATACTTGATGGCTAGATCCTGGGCTTTTTCTGGATTGCATCACGTAGTAATGAAGTACAACACTGAAACAGTCAATTAAACCTGGTTTCGATCAATATTTTAGAGAATAATTCATGTAAGGTCTAGGTTAGGCCTGGGATTTGCCCTCATCAGGGTCATACTTTCGCAGTTTTAACATACATGTTGACCTGAACGAGGGTTTTTTCTGGTTTGGATCACGTAGTAATGTGGGCCCACACTGAAACAATCAATTAAACCTGGTCTTGATAAATATTTTAGAGGATAACGCATGTTAGGTCTAGGTTAGGCCGAGGATTTTCACTCATCAGACTCATACTTTCGCATTCTTCACATACTTGTTGAACGGATCCTGGGGTTTTACTGGTTTGGATCACGTAATAATGTGGTACCACACTGAAACAGTCAATTAAACCTGGTTTCGATCAATATTTTAGAGAATAATTCATGTTAGGTCTAGGTTAGGTCTGGGATTTGCTCTCATCAGGCTCATTCTTTCGCATATTTCTCATACTTGATGGCTAGATCCTGGGCTTTTTCTGGATTGCATCACGTAGTAATGAAGTACAACACTGAAGCAGTCAATTAAACCTGGTTTCCATCAATATTTTAGAGGACAACGCATGTTAGGTCTGGGATAGGTCTGGGATTTGCCCTCATCAGGCTCATACTTTCGCAGTTTTAACATGCATGTTGACCTGATCGAGGGTTTTTTCTGCATTGGATCCCGTAGTAAAGTGGTACCACACTAAAACAGTCAATTAAACCTGGTTTCGATCAACATTTTAGAGGATAACGCAAGTTAGGTCTGGGATAGGTCTGGGATTTGCCCTCATCAGGCTCATACTTTCGCGTATTTCACTTACTTGTTGAACAGATCCTGGGTTTTTTTCTGGTTTGGATCACGTAGTAGTGTGGTACCACACTGAAACTGTCCATTAAACCTGGTTTCGATCAATATTTTTGAGGATAACGCATGTTAGGTCTAGGTTAGGCCGAGGATTTTCACTGATCAGACTCATACTTTCGCATCCTTCACATACTTGTTGAATGGATCCTGGGGTTTTACTGGTTTGGATCACGTAGTAATGTGGTACCACACTGAAACAGTCAATTAAACCTGGTTTCGATCAATATTTTAGAGGATAACGCAAGTTAGGTCTGGGATCGGTCTGGGATTTGCCCTCATCAGGCTCATACTTTCGCGTTTTTCACATACTGGTTGAACAGATCCTGGGTTTTTTTCTGGTTTGGATCACGTAGTAGTGTGGTACCACACTGAAACTGTCCATTAAACCATGGTTTCGATCAATATTTTTGAGGATAACGCATGTTAGGTCTAGGTTAGGCCGAGGATTTTCACTCATCAGACTCATACTTTCGCATTCTTCTCATACTTGTTGAACGGATCCTGGCGTTTTACTGGTTTGGATCACGTAGTAATGTGGTACCACACTGAAACAGTCAATTAAACGTGGTTTCGATCAATATTTTCGAGAATAATCCATGTTAGGTCTAGGTTAGGTCTGGGATTTGCTCTCATCAGGCTCATTCTTTCGCGTATTTCTCATACTTGATGGCTAGATCCTGGGCTTTTTCTGGATTGCATCACGTAGTAATGAAGTACAACACTGAAACAGTCAATTAAACCAAGTTTCCATCAATATTTTAGAGGAGAACGCATGTTAGGTCTAGGTTAGGCCTGGGATTTGCCCTCATCAGGGTCATACTTTCGCAGTTTTAACATACATGTTGACCTGATCGAGGGCTTTTTCTGCTTTGGATTACGTAGTAAAGTGGTATCACACTGATGCTGTCCATTAAACCTGGTTTGGATCAATATTTTAGAGGATAACGCATGTTAAGTTTGGGTTAGGTCTAGGATTTGCCCTCGTCAGGCTCATACTTTCGCATATTTCTCATACTTCATGGCTAGATCCTGCGCTGTTTCAGGATTGTATCACGTAGTAACGTGGTACCACGCTGAAACAGTCCATTAAACCTGGTTTCGATCAATATTTTAGAGGATAACGCAAGTTAGGTCTGGGATAGGTCTGGGATTCGCCTTTATCAGACTCATACTTTCGCGTTTTTCACATACTTGTTGAACTGATCCTGGGTTTTTTCTGGTTTGGTTCACGTAGTATTGTGGTACCACACTGAAACAGTCCATTAAACCTGGTTTCGCTCAATATTTTAGAAGATAACGCATGTTAGGTATAGGTTTGGCCTGGGATTTGCCCTCATCAGGGTCATACTTTCGCAGTTTTAACATGCATGTTGACCTGATCGAGGGTTTTTTCTGCTTTGGATCACGTAGTAAAGTGGTACCACACTAAAACAGTCAATTAAACCTGGTTTCGATCAATATTTTTGAGGATAACGCATGTTAGGTCTAGGTTAGGCCTGGGATTTTCACTCATCAGATCCATTCTTTCGCATTCTTCACATACTTGTTGAACGGATCTTGGGTTTTTTCTGGTGTGGATCACGTAGTAATGTGGTGCCACACTGAAACAGTCAATTAAACCTGGTTTCGATCAATATTTTAGAGGATAACGCAAGTTAGGTCTGGGATAGGTCTGGGATTTTCACTCATCAGACTCATACTTTCGCATTCTTCACATACTTGTTGAACAGATCCTGGGTTTTTTCTGGTTTGGATCACGTAGTAATGTGGGACCACACTGAAACAGTCGATTAAACCTGGTTTCGATTTATATTTTTGAGGATAACGCATGTTAGGTCTGGGATAGGTCTGGGATTTGCCCTCATCAGGCTCATACTTTCGCAGTTTTAACATGCATGTTGAACAGATCCTGGGTTTTTTTTCTGGTTTGGATCACGTAGTAATGTGGTACCACACTGAAACAGTCAATTAAACCTGGTTTCGATCAATATTTTAGAGAATAATTCATGTTAGGTCTGGGTTAGCCCTGAGATTTTCGCTCATCAGACTCATACTTTCGCATTATTCAGATACATGTTGAACGGATCCTGGGTTTTTTCTGGTATGGTTCACGTAGTAATGTGGTACCACACTGAAACAATCAATTAAACCAGGTCTTGATAAATATTTTAGATGATAACGCATGTTAGGTCTGGGTTAGGTCTAGGATTTGCCCTCATCAGGCACATACTTTCGCATATTTCTCATACTTCATGGCTAGATCCTGGGCTATTTCTGGATTGGATCACGTAGTAATGTGGTACCACACTGGAACAGTCAATTAAACCTGGTTTCGATCAATATTTTAGAGGACAATGCAAGTTAGGTCTGGGTTAGGTCTGCGATTTGCCCACATCAGGGTCATACTTTCGCATTTTTCACATACTTGTTGAACAGATCCTGGGGTTTTTCTGGTTTGGCTCGCGCAGTAATGTGGTACCACACTGAAACAGCCCACTGAACCTGGTTTGGATCAATATTTTAGAGGATAATGCATGTTAGGTCTTGGTTAGCCCTGAGATTTTCGCTCATCAGACTCACACTTTCGCATTCTTCAGATACTTGTTGAACGGATCCTGGGTTTTTTCTGGTATGGTTCACGTAGTAATGTGGTACCACACTGAAACAATCAATTAAACCAGGTCTTGATAAATATTTTAGATGATAACGCATGTTAGGTCTAGGTTAGGCCTGGGATTTGCCCTCATCAGGGTCATACTTTCGCAGTTCTAACATACATGTTGACCTGATCGAGGGTTTTTTCTGCTTTGTATCACGTAGTAAAGTGGTCCCACAGTGAAACAGTCCACTAAACCTGGTTTGGATCAATATTTTAGAGCGTAACGAAAGTTATGTCTAGGTTAGGCCAGGGATTTGCCCTCATCAGACTCATGCTTTCGCATTTTTCACATACTTGTTGAACAGATCCTGGGTTTTTTCTGGTATGGATCACGTAGTAATGTGGTACCACACTGAAACATTCAGTTAAACCTGGTCTTGATAAATAGTTTTGAGGATAACGCATGTTAGGTCTGGGTTAGGTCTAGGATTTGCCCTCATCAGGCTCATACTTTCGCATATTTCTTATACTTCATGGATAGATCCTGGGCTATTTCTGGATTGGATCACATAGTAATGTGGTACCACACTGAAACAGTCGATTAAACCAGGTTTCCATCAATATTTTTGAGGATAACGCATGTTAGGTCTAGGATAGGCCTGGGATTTTCACTCATCAGACTCATTCTTTCGCATTCTTCACATACTTGTTGAACGAATCCTGGGGTTTTACTGGATTGCATCACGTAGTAATGGAGTACAACACTGAAACAGTCAATTAAACCTGGTTTCGATCAATATTTTAGAGAATAATTCATGTAAGGTCTAGGTTAGGCCTGGGATTTGCCCTCATCAGGGTCATACTTTCGCAGTTTTAACATACATGTTGACCTGAACGAGGGTTTTTTCTGGTTTGGATCACGTAGTAATGTGGGACCACACTGAAACAATCAATTAAACCTGGTCTTGATAAATATTATAGAGGATAACGCATGTTAGGTCTGGGTTAGGTCTAGGATTTGCTCTCGTCAGGCTCATACTTTCGCATATTTCTCATACCTCATGGCTAGATCCTGGGCTATTTCTGGATTGCATCACGTAGTAATGATGTACAACACTGAAGCAGTCAATTAAACCTGGTTTCCATCAATATTTTAGAGGACAACGCATGTTAGGTCTGGGATAGGTCTGGGATTTGCCCTCATCAGGCTCATACTTTGGCAGTTTTAACATGCATGTTGACCTGATCGAGGGTTGTTTCTGCATTGGATCACGTAGTAAAGTGGTACCACACTAAAACAGTCAATTAAACCTGGTTTCGATCAACATTTTGGAGGATAACGCAAGTTAGGTCTGGGATAGGTCTGGGATTTGCCCACATCAGGCTCATACTTTCGCGTATTTCACATACTTGTTGAACAGATCCTGGGTTTTTTTCTGGTTTGGATCGCGTAGTAGTATGGTACCACACTGAAACTGTCCATTAAACCTGGTTTCGATCAATATTTTTGAGGATAACGCAAGTTAGGTCTGGGATCGGTCTGGGATTTGCCCTCATCAGGCTCATACTTTCGCGTTTTTCACATACTGGTTGAACAGATCCTGGGTTTTTTTCTGGTTTGGATCACGTAGTAGTGTGGTACCACACTGAAACTGTCCATTAAACCTGGTTTCGATCAATATTTTTGAGGATAACGCCTGTTAGGTCTAGGTTAGGCCGAGGATTTTCACTCATCAGACTCATACTTTCGCATTCTTCTCATACTTGTTGAGCGGATCCTGGGGTTTTACTGGTTTGGATCACGTAGTAATGTGGTACCACACTGAAACAGTCAATTAAACCTGGTTTCGATCAATATTTTCGAGAATAATCCATGTTAGGTCTAGGTTAGGTCTGGGATTTGCTCTCATCAGGCTCATTCTTTCGCATATTTCTCATACTTGATGGCTAGATCCTGGGCTTTTTCTGGATTGCATCACGTAGTAATGAAGTACAACACTGAAACAGTCAATTAAACCAAGTTTCCATCAATATTTTAGAGGAGAACGCATGTTAGGTCTAGGTTAGGCCTGGGATTTGCCCTCATCAGGGTCATACTTTCGCAGTTTTAACATACATGTTGACCTGATCGAGGGTTTTTTCTGCTTTCGATCACGTAGTAAAGTAGTATCACACTGAAGCTGTCCATTAAACCTGGTTTGGATCAATATTTTAGAGGATAACGCATGTTAGGTTTGGGTTAGGTCTAGGATTTGCCCTCTTTCAGGCTCATACTTTCGCATATTTCTCACACTTCATGGCTAGATCCTGGGCTGTTTCAAGATTGTATCACGTAGTAACGTGGTACCACGCTGAAACAGTCAATTAAACCTGGTTTCGATCAATATTTTAGAGGATAACGCAAGTTAGGTCTGGGTTAGGTTTGGGATTTGCCCACATCAGGGTCATACTTTCGCATTTTTCACATACTTGTTGAACAGATCCTGGGTTTTTTCTGGTATGGATCACGTAGTAATGTGGTACCACACTGAAACATTCAGTTAAACCTGGTCTTGATAAATATATTTGAGGATAACGCTTGTTAGGTCTGGGCTAGTTCTAGGATTTGCCCTCATCAGGCTCATACTTTCGCATATTTCTTATACTTCATGGATAGATCCTGGGCTATTTTCTGGTTTGGATCACATAGTAATGTGGTACCACACTGAAACAGTCGATTAAACCAGGTTTCGATCAATATTTTAGAGGATAACGCATGTTAGGTCTAGGTTAGGCCTGGGATTTTCACTCATCAGACTCATACTTTCGCATTCTTCACATACTTGTTGAACGGATCCTGGGTTATTTTCTGGTTTGGATCGCGTAGTAACGTGGTACCACACCGAAACAGTCAATTAAACCTGGTTTTGATCAATATTTTAGAGAACAATTCATGTTAGGTCTAGGTTAGGTCTGGGATTTGCTCTCATCAGGCTCATTCTTTCGCATATTTCTCATACTTGATGGCTAGATCCGGGGCTTTTTCTGGATTGCATCATGTAGTAATGAAGTACGACACTGAAACAGTCAATTAAACCTGGTTTCCATCAATATTTTAGAGGACAACGCATGTTAGGTATAGGTTAGGCCTGGGATTTGCCCTCATCAGGGTCATACTTTCGCAGTTTTAACATACATGTTGACCTGATCGAGGGTTTTTTCTGCTTTCGATCACGTAGTAAAGTGGTACCACACGGAAACAGTCCATTAAACCTGGTATCGGTCAATATTTTAGAGGATAACGCATGTTACGTCTAGGTTAGGCCTGGGATTTGCCCTCACCAGGCTCATACTTTCGCATATTTCTCATACTTCATGCTTGGATCCTGGGCTATTTCTGGATTGGATCACGTAGTAATGTGGAACCACACTGAAACAGTCAATTAAACCTGGTTTTGATGAATATTTTAGAGAATAATTCATGTTAGGTCTAGGTTAGGCCTGGGATTTGCTCTCATCAGGCTCATTCTTTCGCATATTTCTCATACTAGATGGCTAGATCCTGGGCTTTTTCTGGATTGCATCACGTAGTAATGAAGTACAACACTGAAACACTCAATTAAACCTGGTTTCGATCAATATTATTGAGGATAACGCCTGTTAGGTCCAGGTTAGGCCTGGGATTTTCACTCATCAGACTCATACTTTCGCATTCTTCACATACTTGTTGAACGGATCCTGGGTTTTTTCTGGTGTGGATCACGTAGTAATGTGGTACCACACTGAAACAATCAATTAAACCTGATCTCGATAAATATTTTAGAGGATAACGCATGTTAGGTCTGGGTTAGGTCTAGGATTTGCCCTCATCAGGCGCATACTTTCGCATATTTCTCATACTTCATGGCTGGATCCTGGGCTATTTCTGGATTGGAGCACGTAGTAATGTGGTACCACACTGAAACAGTCCACTAAACCTGGTTTGGATCAATATTTTTGAGGATAACGCATTTTAGGTCTAGGTTAGGCCGGGGATTATTACTCATCAGACTCATACTTTCGCATTCTTCACATACTTGTTGAACGGATCCTGGGTTTTTACTGGTTTGGATCAGGTAGTAATGTGGTACCACACTGAAACATTTAATTAAACGTGGTCTTGATAAATATTTTAGAGAATAATTCATGTTAGGTCTAGGTAAGGTCAGGGATTTGCTCTCATCAGGCTCATTCTTTCGCATATTTCTCATACTAGATGGCTAGATCCTGGGCTTTTTCTGGATTGCATCACGTAGTAATGTGGTACAACACTGAAACACTCAATTAAACCTGGTTTCCATCAATATTATTGAGGATAACGCATGTTAGGTCTAGGTTAGGCCTGGGATTTTCACTCATCAGACTCATACTTTTGCATTCTTCTCATACTTGTTGAACGGATCCTGGGGTTTTACTGGTTTGGATCACGTAGTAATGTGGTACCACACTGAAACAGTCAATTAAACCTGGTTTCGATCAATATTTTCGAGAATAATCCATGTTAGGTCTAGGTTAGGTCTGGGATTTGCTCTCATCAGGCTCATTCTTTCGCATATTTCTCATACTTGATGGCTAGATCCTGGGCTTTTTCTGGATTGCATCACGTAGTAATGAAGTACAACACTGAAACAGTCAATTAAACCAAGTTTCCATCAATATTTTAGAGGAGAACGCATGTTAGGTCTAGGTTAGGCCTGGGATTTGCCCTCATCAGGGTCATACTTTCGCAGTTTTAACATACATGTTGACCTGATCGAGGGTTTTTTCTGCTTTCGATCACGTAGTAAAGTAGTATCACACTGAAGCTGTCCATTAAACCTGGTTTGGATCAATATTTTAGAGGATAACGCATGTTAGGTTTGGGTTAGGTCTAGGATTTGCCCTCTTTCAGGCTCATACTTTCGCATATTTCTCACACTTCATGGCTAGATCCTGGGCTGTTTCAGGATTGTATCACGTAGTAACGTGGTACCACGCTGAAACAGTCAATTAAACCTGGTTTCGATCAATATTTTAGAGGATAACGCAAGTTAGGTCTGGGTTAGGTTTGGGATTTTCCCACATCAGGGTCATACTTTCGCATTTTTCACATACTTGTTGAACAGATCCTGGGTTTTTTCTGGTTTGGATCGCGCAGTAATGTGGTACCACACTGAAACAGCCCACTGAACCTGGTTTCGATCAATATTTTAGAGCATAACGAAAGTTATGTCTAGGTTAGGCCAGGGATTTGCCCTCATCAGACTCATGCTTTCGCATTTTTCACATACTTGTTGAACAGATCCTGGGTTTTTTCTGGTTTGGTTCACGTAGTAATGTGGTACCACACTGAAACAGTCCATTAAACCTGGTTTCGCTCAATATTTTAGAAGATAACGCATGTTAGGTATAGGTTTGGCCTGGGATTTGCCCTCATCAGGGTCATACTTTCGCAGTTTTAACATGCATGTTGACCTGATCGAGTGTTTTTTCTGCTTTGGATCACGTAGTAAAGTGGTACCACACTGGAACAGTCAATTAAACCAGGTTTCGATCAATATTTTAGAGGACAATGCAAGTTAGGTCTGGGTTAGGTTTGGGATTTGCCCACATCAGGGTCATACTTTCGCATTTTTCACATACTTGTTGAACAGATCCTGGGTTTTTTCTGGTTTGGATCGCGCAGTAATGTGGTACCACACTGAAACAGCCCACTGAACCTGGTTTCGATCAATATTTTAGAGCATAACGAAAGTTATGTCTAGGTTAGGCCAGGGATTTGCCCTCATCAGACTCATGCTTTCGCATTTTTCACATACTTGTTGAACAGATCCTGGGTTTTTTCTGGTATGGATCACGTAGTAATGTGGTACCACACTGATACAGTCCATTAAACCTGGTGTCGATCAATATTTTAGAGGATAACGCATGTTAGGTCTGGGTTAGGTCTAGGATTTGCCCCCATCAGGCTCATACTTTCGCGTTTTTCACATACTTGTTGAACAGATCCTGGGTTTTTTCTGGTATGGATCACGTAGTAATGTGGTACCACACTGAAACATTCAGTTAAACCTGGTCTTGATAAATATATTTGAGGATAACGCTTGTTAGGTCTGGGCTAGTTCTAGGATTTGCCCTCATCAGGCTCATACTTTCGCATATTTCTTATACTTCATGGATAGATCCTGGGCTATTTTCTGGTTTGGATCACATAGTAATGTGGTACCACACTGAAACAGTCGATTAAACCAGGTTTCGATCAATATTTTAGAGGATAACGCATGTTAGGTCTAGGTTAGGCCTGGGATTTTCACTCATCAGACTCATACTTTCGCATTCTTCACATACTTGTTGAACGGATCCTGGGTTATTTTCTGGTTTGGATCACGTAGTAACGTGGTACCACACCGAAACAGTCAATTAAACCTGGTTTTGATCAATATTTTAGAGAACAATTCATGTTAGGTCTAGGTTAGGTCTGGGATTTGCTCTCATCAGGCTCATTCTTTCGCATATTTCTCATACTTGATGGCTAGATCCGGGGCTTTTTCTGGATTGCATCATGTAGTAATGAAGTACGACACTGAAACAGTCAATTAAACCTGGTTTCCATCAATATTTTAGAGGACAACGCATGTTAGGTATAGGTTAGGCCTGGGATTTGCCCTCATCAGGGTCATACTTTCGCAGTTTTAACATACATGTTGACCTGATCGAGGGTTTTTTCTGCTTTCGATCACGTAGTAAAGTGGTACCACACGGAAACAGTCCATTAAACCTGGTATCGGTCAATATTTTAGAGGATAACGCATGTTACGTCTAGGTTAGGCCTGGGATTTGCCCTCACCAGGCTCATACTTTCGCATATTTCTCATACTTCATGCTTGGATCCTGGGCTATTTCTGGATTGGATCACGTAGTAATGTGGAACCACACTGAAACAGTCAATTAAACCTGGTTTTGATGAATATTTTAGAGAATAATTCATGTTAGGTCTAGGTTAGGCCTGGGATTTGCTCTCATCAGGCTCATTCTTTCGCATATTTCTCATACTAGATGGCTAGATCCTGGGCTTTTTCTGGATTGCATCACGTAGTAATGAAGTACAACACTGAAACACTCAATTAAACCTGGTTTCGATCAATATTATTGAGGATAACGCCTGTTAGGTCCAGGTTAGGCCTGGGATTTTCACTCATCAGACTCATACTTTCGCATTCTTCACATACTTGTTGAACGGATCCTGGGTTTTTTCTGGTGTGGATCACGTAGTAATGTGGTACCACACTGAAACAATCAATTAAACCTGATCTCGATAAATATTTTAGAGGATAACGCATGTTAGGTCTGGGTTAGGTCTAGGATTTGCCCTCATCAGGCGCATACTTTCGCATATTTCTCATACTTCATGGCTGGATCCTGGGCTATTTCTGGATTGGAGCACGTAGTAATGTGGTACCACACTGAAACAGTCCACTAAACCTGGTTTGGATCAATATTTTTGAGGATAACGCATTTTAGGTCTAGGTTAGGCCGGGGATTATTACTCATCAGACTCATACTTTCGCATTCTTCACATACTTGTTGAACGGATCCTGGGTTTTTACTGGTTTGGATCAGGTAGTAATGTGGTACCACACTGAAACATTTAATTAAACGTGGTCTTGATAAATATTTTAGAGAATAATTCATGTTAGGTCTAGGTAAGGTCAGGGATTTGCTCTCATCAGGCTCATTCTTTCGCATATTTCTCATACTAGATGGCTAGATCCTGGGCTTTTTCTGGATTGCATCACGTAGTAATGTGGTACAACACTGAAACACTCAATTAAACCTGGTTTCCATCAATATTATTGAGGATAACGCATGTTAGGTCTAGGTTAGGCCTGGGATTTTCACTCATCAGACTCATACTTTCGCATTCTTCTCATACTTGTTGAACGGATCCTGGGGTTTTACTGGTTTGGATCACGTAGTAATGTGGTACCACACTGAAACAGTCAATTAAACCTGGTTTCGATCAATATTTTCGAGAATAATCCATGTTAGGTCTAGGTTAGGTCTGGGATTTGCTCTCATCAGGCTCATTCTTTCGCATATTTCTCATACTTGATGGCTAGATCCTGGGCTTTTTCTGGATTGCATCACGTAGTAATGAAGTACAACACTGAAACAGTCAATTAAACCAAGTTTCCATCAATATTTTAGAGGAGAACGCATGTTAGGTCTAGGTTAGGCCTGGGATTTGCCCTCATCAGGGTCATACTTTCGCAGTTTTAACATACATGTTGACCTGATCGAGGGTTTTTTCTGCTTTCGATCACGTAGTAAAGTAGTATCACACTGAAGCTGTCCATTAAACCTGGTTTGGATCAATATTTTAGAGGATAACGCATGTTAGGTTTGGGTTAGGTCTAGGATTTGCCCTCTTTCAGGCTCATACTTTCGCATATTTCTCACACTTCATGGCTAGATCCTGGGCTGTTTCAGGATTGTATCACGTAGTAACGTGGTACCACGCTGAAACAGTCAATTAAACCTGGTTTCGATCAATATTTTAGAGGATAACGCAAGTTAGGTCTGGGTTAGGTTTGGGATTTTCCCACATCAGGGTCATACTTTCGCATTTTTCACATACTTGTTGAACAGATCCTGGGTTTTTTCTGGTTTGGATCGCGCAGTAATGTGGTACCACACTGAAACAGCCCACTGAACCTGGTTTCGATCAATATTTTAGAGCATAACGAAAGTTATGTCTAGGTTAGGCCAGGGATTTGCCCTCATCAGACTCATGCTTTCGCATTTTTCACATACTTGTTGAACAGATCCTGGGTTTTTTCTGGTTTGGTTCACGTAGTAATGTGGTACCACACTGAAACAGTCCATTAAACCTGGTTTCGCTCAATATTTTAGAAGATAACGCATGTTAGGTATAGGTTTGGCCTGGGATTTGCCCTCATCAGGGTCATACTTTCGCAGTTTTAACATGCATGTTGACCTGATCGAGTGTTTTTTCTGCTTTGGATCACGTAGTAAAGTGGTACCACACTGGAACAGTCAATTAAACCAGGTTTCGATCAATATTTTAGAGGACAATGCAAGTTAGGTCTGGGTTAGGTTTGGGATTTGCCCACATCAGGGTCATACTTTCGCATTTTTCACATACTTGTTGAACAGATCCTGGGTTTTTTCTGGTTTGGATCGCGCAGTAATGTGGTACCACACTGAAACAGCCCACTGAACCTGGTTTCGATCAATATTTTAGAGCATAACGAAAGTTATGTCTAGGTTAGGCCAGGGATTTGCCCTCATCAGACTCATGCTTTCGCATTTTTCACATACTTGTTGAACAGATCCTGGGTTTTTTCTGGTATGGATCACGTAGTAATGTGGTACCACACTGATACAGTCCATTAAACCTGGTGTCGATCAATATTTTAGAGGATAACGCATGTTAGGTCTGGGTTAGGTCTAGGATTTGCCCCCATCAGGCTCATACTTTCGCGTTTTTCACATACTTGTTGAACAGATCCTGGGTTTTTTCTGGTATGGATCACGTAGTAATGTGGTACCACACTGAAACATTCAGTTAAACCTGGTCTTGATAAATATATTTGAGGATAACGCTTGTTAGGTCTGGGCTAGTTCTAGGATTTGCCCTCATCAGGCTCATACTTTCGCATATTTCTTATACTTCATGGATAGATCCTGGGCTATTTTCTGGTTTGGATCACATAGTAATGTGGTACCACACTGAAACAGTCGATTAAACCAGGTTTCGATCAATATTTTAGAGGATAACGCATGTTAGGTCTAGGTTAGGCCTGGGATTTTCACTCATCAGACTCATACTTTCGCATTCTTCACATACTTGTTGAACGGATCCTGGGTTATTTTCTGGTTTGGATCACGTAGTAACGTGGTACCACACCGAAACAGTCAATTAAACCTGGTTTTGATCAATATTTTAGAGAACAATTCATGTTAGGTCTAGGTTAGGTCTGGGATTTGCTCTCATCAGGCTCATTCTTTCGCATATTTCTCATACTTGATGGCTAGATCCGGGGCTTTTTCTGGATTGCATCATGTAGTAATGAAGTACGACACTGAAACAGTCAATTAAACCTGGTTTCCATCAATATTTTAGAGGACAACGCATGTTAGGTATAGGTTAGGCCTGGGATTTGCCCTCATCAGGGTCATACTTTCGCAGTTTTAACATACATGTTGACCTGATCGAGGGTTTTTTCTGCTTTCGATCACGTAGTAAAGTGGTACCACACGGAAACAGTCCATTAAACCTGGTATCGGTCAATATTTTAGAGGATAACGCATGTTACGTCTAGGTTAGGCCTGGGATTTGCCCTCACCAGGCTCATACTTTCGCATATTTCTCATACTTCATGCTTGGATCCTGGGCTATTTCTGGATTGGATCACGTAGTAATGTGGAACCACACTGAAACTGTCAATTAAACCTGGTTTTGATCAATATTTTAGAGAATAATTCATGTTAGGTCTAGGTTAGGCCTGGGATTTGCTCTCATCAGGCTCATTCTTTCGCATATTTCTCATACTAGATGGCTAGATCCTGGGCTTTTTCTGGATTGCATCACGTAGTAATGAAGTACAACACTGAAACACTCAATTAAACCTGGTTTCGATCAATATTATTGAGGATAACGCCTGTTAGGTCCAGGTTAGGCCTGGGATTTTCACTCATCAGACTCATACTTTCGCATTCTTCACATACTTGTTGAACGGATCCTGGGTTTTTTCTGGTGTGGATCACGTAGTAATGTGGTACCACACTGAAACAATCAATTAAACCTGATCTCGATAAATATTTTAGAGGATAACGCATGTTAGGTCTGGGTTAGGTCTAGGATTTGCCCTCATCAGGCGCATACTTTCGCATATTTCTCATACTTCATGGCTGGATCCTGGGCTATTTCTGGATTGGAGCACGTAGTAATGTGGCACCACACTGAAACAGTCCACTAAACCTGGTTTGGATCAATATTTTTGAGGATAACGCATTTTAGGTCTAGGTTAGGCCGGGGATTATTACTCATCAGACTCATACTTTCGCATTCTTCACATACTTGTTGAACGGATCCTGGGTTTTTACTGGTTTGGATCAGGTAGTAATGTGGTACCACACTGAAACATTTAATTAAACGTGGTCTTGATAAATATTTTAGAGAATAATTCATGTTAGGTCTAGGTAAGGTCAGGGATTTGCTCTCATCAGGCTCATTCTTTCGCATATTTCTCATACTAGATGGCTAGATCCTGGGCTTTTTCTGGATTGCATCACGTAGTAATGTGGTACAACACTGAAACACTCAATTAAACCTGGTTTCCATCAATATTATTGAGGATAACGCATGTTAGGTCTAGGTTAGGCCTGGGATTTTCACTCATCAGACTCATACTTTCGCATTCTTCACATACTTGTTGAACGGATCTTGGGTTTTTTCTGGTGTGCATCACGTAGTAATGTGGTACCACACTGAAACAATCAATTAAACCTGATCTTGATAAATATTTTAGAGGATAACGCATGTTAGGTTTGGGTTAAGTCTAGGATTTGCCTTCATCAGGCTCATACTTTCGCATATTTCTCATCCTTGATGTCTAGATCCTGGGCTGTTTCTAGACTGTATCACGTAGTAATGTGGTACCACGCTGAAACAGTCAATTAAACCTGGTTTCGATCAATATTTTAGAGGATAACGCAAGTTAGGTCTGGCATAGGTCTGGGATTCGCCCTCATCAGACTCATACTTTCGCGTTTTTCACATACTTGTTGACCTGATCGAGGGTTTTTTCTGCTTTGGATCACGTAGTAAAGTGGTACCACACTGAAACAGTCCATTAAACCTGGTTTGGATCAATATTTTAGAGGATAACGCATGTTAGGTCTAGGTTAGCCCTGGGATTATCACTCATCAGACTCATACTTTCGCATCCTTCACATACTTGTTGAACGGATCCTGGGTTTTTTCTGGTTTGGTTCACGTAGTAGTGTGGTACCACACTGAAACATTCCATTAAACCTGGTTTGGATCAATCTTTTAGAGGATAACGCATGTTAGGTCTAGGTTAGGTCGGGGATTTTCACTCATCAGACTGATACTTTCGCATTCTTCACATACTTGTTGAGCGGATCCTGGGTTTTTTCTGGTTTTGGATAACGTAGTAATGTGGTACCACACTGAAACAGTCGAATAAACCTGGTTTCGATCAGTATTTTAGAGGATAACGCAAGATAAGTCTGGGATAGGTCTGGGATTTGACCTCATCAGACTCATACCTTCGCGTTTTTCACATACTTGTTGAACAGATCTTGGGTTTTTTCTGGTTTGGATCACGTAGTAGTGTGGTACCACACTGAAACAGTCCATTAAACCTGCTTGCGATCAATATTTTAGAGGATAACGCATGTTAGGTCTGGGTTAGGTCTAGGATTTGCCCTCATCAGGCTCATTCTTTCGCATATTTCTCAAACTTGAAGGCTAGATTCTGGGCTTTTTCTGGATTGCATCACGTAGTAATGTGGTACCACACTGAAACATTCAATTAAACCTGGTCTGGATAAATATTTTAGAGGATAACGCATCTTAGGTCTGGGTTAGGTCTAAGATTTGCCCTCATCAGGCTCACAGTTTCGCGTTTTTCACATACTTGTTGAACAGATCCTGCGTTTTTTCTGGTTTGGATCACGAAGTAGTGTGGTACCACACTGAAACAGTCCATTGAACCTGGTTTCGCTCAATATTTTAGAGGATAACGCATGTTAGGTCTAGGTTAGGTCTGGGATTTGCTCTCATCAGGCTCATTCTTTCGCATATTTCTCATACTTGATGGCTAGATCCTGGGCTTTTTCTGGATTGCATCACGTAGTAATGTAGTACCACACTGAAACAGTCAATGAAACCTGGTTTCCATCAATATTTTAGAGGACAACGCAAGTTAGGTCTAGGTAAGGCCTGAGAATTTCACTGATCAGACTCATACTTTCGCATCCTTCACATACTTGTTGAACGGATCCTGGGTTTTTTCTGGTTTGGATCACGTAGTAATGTGGTACCACACTGAAACATTCAATTAAACCTGATCTTGATAAATATTTGAGAGGATAACGCATGTTAGGTTTGGGTTAAGTCTAGGATTTGCCCTCATCAGGCTCATACTTTCGCATATTTCTCATACATCATGGCTAGATCCTGGGTTTTTTCTGGTTTGGATCACTTAGTAGTGTGGTACCACACTGAAACAGTCCATTAAACCTGGTTTGGATCAATATTTAAGAGGATAACGCATGTTAGGTCTAGGTTAGGTCTGGGATTTTCACTCATCAGACTCATACTTTCGCATTCTTCACATACTTGTTGAACGGATCCTGGGTTTTTTCTGGTTTGGATCACGTAGTAGTGTGGTACCACACTGAAACATTCCATTAAACCTGGTTTGGATCAATCTTTTAGAGGATAACGCATGTTAGGTCTAGGTTAGGTCGGGGATTTTCACTCATCAGACTGATACTTTCGCATTCTTCACATACTTGTTGAGCGGATCCTGGGTTTTTTCTGGTTTTGGATAACGTAGTAATGTGGTACCACACTGAAACAGTCGAATAAACCTGGTTTCGATCAGTATTTTAGAGGATAACGCAAGATAAGTCTGGGATAGGTCTGGGATTTGACCTCATCAGACTCATACCTTCGCGTTTTTCACATACTTGTTGAACAGATCTTGGGTTTTTTCTGGTTTGGATCACGTAGTAGTGTGGTACCACACTGAAACAGTCCATTAAACCTGCTTGCGATCAATATTTTAGAGGATAACGCATGTTAGGTCTGGGTTAGGTCTAGGATTTGCCCTCATCAGGCTCATTCTTTCGCATATTTCTCAAACTTGAAGGCTAGATTCTGGGCTTTTTCTGGATTGCATCACGTAGTAATGTGGTACCACACTGAAACATTCAATTAAACCTGGTCTGGATAAATATTTTAGAGGATAACGCATCTTAGGTCTGGGTTAGGTCTAAGATTTGCCCTCATCAGGCTCACAGTTTCGCGTTTTTCACATACTTGTTGAACAGATCCTGCGTTTTTTCTGGTTTGGATCACGAAGTAGTGTGGTACCACACTGAAACAGTCCATTGAACCTGGTTTCGCTCAATATTTTAGAGGATAACGCATGTTAGGTCTAGGTTAGGTCTGGGATTTGCTCTCATCAGGCTCATTTTTTCGCATATTTCTCATACTTGATGGCTAGATCCTGGGCTTTTTCTGGATTGCATCACGTAGTAATGTAGTACCACACTGAAACAGTCGATTAAACCTGGTTTCGATCAATATTTTAGAGGATAACGCATGTTAGGTCTAGGTTAGCCCTGGGATTTTCACTCATCAGACTCATACTTTCGCATTCTTCACATACTTGTTGAACGGATCCTGGGTTTTTTCTGGTGTGGATCACGTAGTAATGTGGTACCACACTGAAACAATCAATTAAACCTGATCTCGATAAATATTTTAGAGGATAACGCATGTTAGGTCTGGGTTAGGTCTAGGATTTGCCCTCATCAGGCGCATACTTTCGCATATTTCTCATACTTCATGGCTGGATCCTGGGCTATTTCTGGATTGGAGCACGTAGTAATGTGGTACCACACTGAAACAGTCCACTAAACCTGGTTTGGATCAATATTTTTGAGGATAACGCATTTTAGGTCTAGGTTAGGCCGGGGATTATTACTCATCAGACTCATACTTTCGCATTCTTCACATACTTGTTGAACGGATCCTGGGTTTTTACTGGTTTGGATCAGGTAGTAATGTGGTACCACACTGAAACATTTAATTAAACGTGGTCTTGATAAATATTTTAGAGAATAATTCATGTTAGGTCTAGGTAAGGTCAGGGATTTGCTCTCATCAGGCTCATTCTTTCGCATATTTCTCATACTAGATGGCTAGATCCTGGGCTTTTTCTGGATTGCATCACGTAGTAATGTGGTACAACACTGAAACACTCAATTAAACCTGGTTTCCATCAATATTATTGAGGATAACGCATGTTAGGTCTAGGTTAGGCCTGGGATTTTCACTCATCAGACTCATACTTTCGCATTCTTCTCATACTTGTTGAACGGATCCTGGGGTTTTACTGGTTTGGATCACGTAGTAATGTGGTACCACACTGAAACAGTCAATTAAACCTGGTTTCGATCAATATTTTCGAGAATAATCCATGTTAGGTCTAGGTTAGGTCTGGGATTTGCTCTCATCAGGCTCATTCTTTCGCATATTTCTCATACTTGATGGCTAGATCCTGGGCTTTTTCTGGATTGCATCACGTAGTAATGAAGTACAACACTGAAACAGTCAATTAAACCAAGTTTCCATCAATATTTTAGAGGAGAACGCATGTTAGGTCTAGGTTAGGCCTGGGATTTGCCCTCATCAGGGTCATACTTTCGCAGTTTTAACATACATGTTGACCTGATCGAGGGTTTTTTCTGCTTTCGATCACGTAGTAAAGTAGTATCACACTGAAGCTGTCCATTAAACCTGGTTTGGATCAATATTTTAGAGGATAACGCATGTTAGGTTTGGGTTAGGTCTAGGATTTGCCCTCTTTCAGGCTCATACTTTCGCATATTTCTCACACTTCATGGCTAGATCCTGGGCTGTTTCAGGATTGTATCACGTAGTAACGTGGTACCACGCTGAAACAGTCAATTAAACCTGGTTTCGATCAATATTTTAGAGGATAACGCAAGTTAGGTCTGGGTTAGGTTTGGGATTTTCCCACATCAGGGTCATACTTTCGCATTTTTCACATACTTGTTGAACAGATCCTGGGTTTTTTCTGGTTTGGATCGCGCAGTAATGTGGTACCACACTGAAACAGCCCACTGAACCTGGTTTCGATCAATATTTTAGAGCATAACGAAAGTTATGTCTAGGTTAGGCCAGGGATTTGCCCTCATCAGACTCATGCTTTCGCATTTTTCACATACTTGTTGAACAGATCCTGGGTTTTTTCTGGTTTGGTTCACGTAGTAATGTGGTACCACACTGAAACAGTCCATTAAACCTGGTTTCGCTCAATATTTTAGAAGATAACGCATGTTAGGTATAGGTTTGGCCTGGGATTTGCCCTCATCAGGGTCATACTTTCGCAGTTTTAACATGCATGTTGACCTGATCGAGTGTTTTTTCTGCTTTGGATCACGTAGTAAAGTGGTACCACACTGGAACAGTCAATTAAACCAGGTTTCGATCAATATTTTAGAGGACAATGCAAGTTAGGTCTGGGTTAGGTTTGGGATTTGCCCACATCAGGGTCATACTTTCGCATTTTTCACATACTTGTTGAACAGATCCTGGGTTTTTTCTGGTTTGGATCGCGCAGTAATGTGGTACCACACTGAAACAGCCCACTGAACCTGGTTTCGATCAATATTTTAGAGCATAACGAAAGTTATGTCTAGGTTAGGCCAGGGATTTGCCCTCATCAGACTCATGCTTTCGCATTTTTCACATACTTGTTGAACAGATCCTGGGTTTTTTCTGGTATGGATCACGTAGTAATGTGGTACCACACTGATACAGTCCATTAAACCTGGTGTCGATCAATATTTTAGAGGATAACGCATGTTAGGTCTGGGTTAGGTCTAGGATTTGCCCCCATCAGGCTCATACTTTCGCGTTTTTCACATACTTGTTGAACAGATCCTGGGTTTTTTCTGGTATGGATCACGTAGTAATGTGGTACCACACTGAAACATTCAGTTAAACCTGGTCTTGATAAATATATTTGAGGATAACGCTTGTTAGGTCTGGGCTAGTTCTAGGATTTGCCCTCATCAGGCTCATACTTTCGCATATTTCTTATACTTCATGGATAGATCCTGGGCTATTTTCTGGTTTGGATCACATAGTAATGTGGTACCACACTGAAACAGTCGATTAAACCAGGTTTCGATCAATATTTTAGAGGATAACGCATGTTAGGTCTAGGTTAGGCCTGGGATTTTCACTCATCAGACTCATACTTTCGCATTCTTCACATACTTGTTGAACGGATCCTGGGTTATTTTCTGGTTTGGATCACGTAGTAACGTGGTACCACACCGAAACAGTCAATTAAACCTGGTTTTGATCAATATTTTAGAGAACAATTCATGTTAGGTCTAGGTTAGGTCTGGGATTTGCTCTCATCAGGCTCATTCTTTCGCATATTTCTCATACTTGATGGCTAGATCCGGGGCTTTTTCTGGATTGCATCATGTAGTAATGAAGTACGACACTGAAACAGTCAATTAAACCTGGTTTCCATCAATATTTTAGAGGACAACGCATGTTAGGTATAGGTTAGGCCTGGGATTTGCCCTCATCAGGGTCATACTTTCGCAGTTTTAACATACATGTTGACCTGATCGAGGGTTTTTTCTGCTTTCGATCACGTAGTAAAGTGGTACCACACGGAAACAGTCCATTAAACCTGGTATCGGTCAATATTTTAGAGGATAACGCATGTTACGTCTAGGTTAGGCCTGGGATTTGCCCTCACCAGGCTCATACTTTCGCATATTTCTCATACTTCATGCTTGGATCCTGGGCTATTTCTGGATTGGATCACGTAGTAATGTGGAACCACACTGAAACTGTCAATTAAACCTGGTTTTGATGAATATTTTAGAGAATAATTCATGTTAGGTCTAGGTTAGGCCTGGGATTTGCTCTCATCAGGCTCATTCTTTCGCATATTTCTCATACTAGATGGCTAGATCCTGGGCTTTTTCTGGATTGCATCACGTAGTAATGAAGTACAACACTGAAACACTCAATTAAACCTGGTTTCGATCAATATTATTGAGGATAACGCCTGTTAGGTCCAGGTTAGGCCTGGGATTTTCACTCATCAGACTCATACTTTCGCATTCTTCACATACTTGTTGAACGGATCCTGGGTTTTTTCTGGTGTGGATCACGTAGTAATGTGGTACCACACTGAAACAATCAATTAAACCTGATCTCGATAAATATTTTAGAGGATAACGCATGTTAGGTCTGGGTTAGGTCTAGGATTTGCCCTCATCAGGCGCATACTTTCGCATATTTCTCATACTTCATGGCTGGATCCTGGGCTATTTCTGGATTGGAGCACGTAGTAATGTGGCACCACACTGAAACAGTCCACTAAACCTGGTTTGGATCAATATTTTTGAGGATAACGCATTTTAGGTCTAGGTTAGGCCGGGGATTATTACTCATCAGACTCATACTTTCGCATTCTTCACATACTTGTTGAACGGATCCTGGGTTTTTACTGGTTTGGATCAGGTAGTAATGTGGTACCACACTGAAACATTTAATTAAACGTGGTCTTGATAAATATTTTAGAGAATAATTCATGTTAGGTCTAGGTAAGGTCAGGGATTTGCTCTCATCAGGCTCATTCTTTCGCATATTTCTCATACTAGATGGCTAGATCCTGGGCTTTTTCTGGATTGCATCACGTAGTAATGTGGTACAACACTGAAACACTCAATTAAACCTGGTTTCCATCAATATTATTGAGGATAACGCATGTTAGGTCTAGGTTAGGCCTGGGATTTTCACTCATCAGACTCATACTTTCGCATTCTTCACATACTTGTTGAACGGATCTTGGGTTTTTTCTGGTGTGCATCACGTAGTAATGTGGTACCACACTGAAACAATCAATTAAACCTGATCTTGATAAATATTTTAGAGGATAACGCATGTTAGGTTTGGGTTAAGTCTAGGATTTGCCTTCATCAGGCTCATACTTTCGCATATTTCTCATACTTGATGTCTAGATCCTGGGCTGTTTCTAGACTGTATCACGTAGTAATGTGGTACCACGCTGAAACAGTCAATTAAACCTGGTTTCGATCAATATTTTAGAGGATAACGCAAGTTAGGTCTGGCATAGGTCTGGGATTCGCCCTCATCAGACTCATACTTTCGCGTTTTTCACATACTTGTTGACCTGATCGAGGGTTTTTTCTGCTTTGGATCACGTAGTAAAGTGGTACCACACTGAAACAGTCCATTAAACCTGGTTTGGATCAATATTTTAGAGGATAACGCATGTTAGGTCTAGGTTAGCCCTGGGATTATCACTCATCAGACTCATACTTTCGCATCCTTCACATACTTGTTGAACGGATCCTGGGTTTTTTCTGGTTTGGTTCACGTAGTAGTGTGGTACCACACTGAAACATTCCATTAAACCTGGTTTGGATCAATCTTTTAGAGGATAACGCATGTTAGGTCTAGGTTAGGTCGGGGATTTTCACTCATCAGACTGATACTTTCGCATTCTTCACATACTTGTTGAGCGGATCCTGGGTTTTTTCTGGTTTTGGATAACGTAGTAATGTGGTACCACACTGAAACAGTCGAATAAACCTGGTTTCGATCAGTATTTTAGAGGATAACGCAAGATAAGTCTGGGATAGGTCTGGGATTTGACCTCATCAGACTCATACCTTCGCGTTTTTCACATACTTGTTGAACAGATCTTGGGTTTTTTCTGGTTTGGATCACGTAGTAGTGTGGTACCACACTGAAACAGTCCATTAAACCTGCTTGCGATCAATATTTTAGAGGATAACGCATGTTAGGTCTGGGTTAGGTCTAGGATTTGCCCTCATCAGGCTCATTCTTTCGCATATTTCTCAAACTTGAAGGCTAGATTCTGGGCTTTTTCTGGATTGCATCACGTAGTAATGTGGTACCACACTGAAACATTCAATTAAACCTGGTCTGGATAAATATTTTAGAGGATAACGCATCTTAGGTCTGGGTTAGGTCTAAGATTTGCCCTCATCAGGCTCACAGTTTCGCGTTTTTCACATACTTGTTGAACAGATCCTGCGTTTTTTCTGGTTTGGATCACGAAGTAGTGTGGTACCACACTGAAACAGTCCATTGAACCTGGTTTCGCTCAATATTTTAGAGGATAACGCATGTTAGGTCTAGGTTAGGTCTGGGATTTGCTCTCATCAGGCTCATTCTTTCGCATATTTCTCATACTTGATGGCTAGATCCTGGGCTTTTTCTGGATTGCATCACGTAGTAATGTAGTACCACACTGAAACAGTCAATGAAACCTGGTTTCCATCAATATTTTAGAGGACAACGCAAGTTAGGTCTAGGTAAGGCCTGAGAATTTCACTGATCAGACTCATACTTTCGCATCCTTCACATACTTGTTGAACGGATCCTGGGTTTTTTCTGGTTTGGATCACGTAGTAATGTGGTACCACACTGAAACGGTAAATTAAACCTGGTTTCGATCAATATTTTAGAGGATAACGCAAGTTAGGTCTGGGATAGGTCTGGGATTTGCCCTCGTCAGGCTCATACTTTCGCATTCTTCACATACTTGTTGAACTGATCCTGGGTTTTTTCTGGTTTGGATCACGTAGTAATGTGGTACCACACTGAAACAGTCGATTAAACCTGGTTTGGATCAATATTTTAGAGGATAACGCATGTTAGGTCTAGGTTAGCCCTGGGATTATCACTCATCAGACTCATACTTTCGCATCCTTCACATACTTGTTGAACGGATCCTGGGTTTTTTCTGGTTTGGTTCACGTAGTAATGTGGTACCACACTGAAACATTCAATTAAACCTGATCTTGATAAATATTTGAGAGGATAACGCATGTTAGGTTTGGGTTAAGTCTAGGATTTGCCCTCATCAGGCTCATACTTTCGCATATTTCTCATACATCATGGCTAGATCCTGGGTTTTTTCTGGTTTGGATCACTTAGTAGTGTGGTACCACACTGAAACAGTCCATTAAACCTGGTTTGGATCAATATTTAAGAGGATAACGCATGTTAGGTCTAGGTTAGGTCTGGGATTTTCACTCATCAGACTCATACTTTCGCATTCTTCACATACTTGTTGAACGGATCCTGGGTTTTTTCTGGTTTGGATCACGTAGTAGTGTGGTACCACACTGAAACATTCCATTAAACCTGGTTTGGATCAATCTTTTAGAGGATAACGCATGTTAGGTCTAGGTTAGGTCGGGGATTTTCACTCATCAGACTGATACTTTCGCATTCTTCACATACTTGTTGAGCGGATCCTGGGTTTTTTCTGGTTTTGGATAACGTAGTAATGTGGTACCACACTGAAACAGTCGAATAAACCTGGTTTCGATCAGTATTTTAGAGGATAACGCAAGATAAGTCTGGGATAGGTCTGGGATTTGACCTCATCAGACTCATACCTTCGCGTTTTTCACATACTTGTTGAACAGATCTTGGGTTTTTTCTGGTTTGGATCACGTAGTAGTGTGGTACCACACTGAAACAGTCCATTAAACCTGCTTGCGATCAATATTTTAGAGGATAACGCATGTTAGGTCTGGGTTAGGTCTAGGATTTGCCCTCATCAGGCTCATTCTTTCGCATATTTCTCAAACTTGAAGGCTAGATTCTGGGCTTTTTCTGGATTGCATCACGTAGTAATGTGGTACCACACTGAAACATTCAATTAAACCTGGTCTGGATAAATATTTTAGAGGATAACGCATCTTAGGTCTGGGTTAGGTCTAAGATTTGCCCTCATCAGGCTCACAGTTTCGCGTTTTTCACATACTTGTTGAACAGATCCTGCGTTTTTTCTGGTTTGGATCACGAAGTAGTGTGGTACCACACTGAAACAGTCCATTGAACCTGGTTTCGCTCAATATTTTAGAGGATAACGCATGTTAGGTCTAGGTTAGGTCTGGGATTTGCTCTCATCAGGCTCATTTTTTCGCATATTTCTCATACTTGATGGCTAGATCCTGGGCTTTTTCTGGATTGCATCACGTAGTAATGTAGTACCACACTGAAACAGTCAATGAAACCTGGTTTCCATCAATATTTTAGAGGACAACGCAAGTTAGGTCTAGGTAAGGCCTGAGATTTTCACTGATCAGACTCATACTTTCGCATCCTTCACATACTTGTTGAACGGATCCTGGGTTTTTTCTGGTTTGGATCACGTAGTAATGTGGTACCACACTGAAACGGTAAATTAAACCTGGTTTCGATCAATATTTTAGAGGATAACGCAAGTTAGGTCTGGGATAGGTCTGGGATTTGCCCTCGTCAGGCTCATACTTTCGCATTCTTCACATACTTGTTGAACTGATCCTGGGTTTTTTCTGGTTTGGATCACGTAGTAATGTGGTACCACACTGAAACAGTCGATTAAACCTGGTTTCGATCAATATTTTAGAGGATAACGCATGTTAGGTCTAGGTTAGCCCTGGGATTTTCACTCATCAGACTCATACTTTCGCATTCTTCACATACTTGTTGAACTGATCCTGGGTTTTTTCTGGTTTGGATCACGTAGTAATGTGGTACCACACTGAAACAGTCGATTAAACCTGGTTTCGATCAATATTTTAGAGGATAACGCATGTTAGGTCTAGGTAAGGCCTGGGATTTTCATTTATCAGACTCATACTTTCGCATTCTTCACATACTTGTTGAACGGATTCTGGGTTTTTTCTGGTTCGGGTCACGTAGTAGTGTGATACCACACTGAAACAGTCGATTAAACCTGGTTTCGATCAATATTTTAGAGGATAACGCATGTTAGGTCTAGGATAGCCCTGGGATTTTCACTCATCAGACTCATACTTTCGCATTCTTCACATACTTGTTGAACTGATCCTGGGTTTTTTCTGGTTTGGATCACGTAGTAATGAGGTACCACACTGAGACAGTTGATAAAACCTGGTTTCGATCAATATTTTAGAGGATAACGCATGTTAGGTCTAGGTTAGCCCTGGGATTTTCACTCATCAGACTCATACTTTCGCATTCTTCACATACTTGTTGAACTGATCCTGGGTTTTTACTGGTTTGGATCACGTAGTAATGTGGTACCACACTGAAACAGTCGATTAAACCTGGTCTCGATCAATAGTTTAGAGAATAATTCATGTTAGGTCTAGGTTAGGTCTGGGATTTGCTCCACATCAGGCTCATTCATTCGCATATTTCTCATACTTGATGGCTAGATCCTGGGCTTTTTCTGGATTGCATCTCGTAGTAATGAAGTACAACACTGAAACAGTCAATTAAACCTGGTTTCCATCAATATCTTAGAGGACAACGCAAGTTAGGTCTGGGATATGTCTGGGATTTGCCCTCATCAGGCTCATACTTTCGCGTTTTTCACATACTCGTTGAACAGATCCTGGGTTATTTTCTGGTTTGGATCACATAGTAATGTGGTACCACACTGAAACAGTCGATTAAACCAGGTTTCGATCAATATCTTTGAGGATAACGCATGTTAGGTCTAGGTTAGGCCTGGGAATTTCACTCATCAGACTCATACTTTCGCATTCTTCACATACTTGTTGAACGGATCCTGGGTTTTTTCTGGTTTGGATCACGTAGTAATGTGGGATCACACTGAAACAGTCAATTAAACCTGGTTTCGATCAATATTTTAAAGAATAATTCATGTTAGGTCTAGGTTAGGTCTGGGATTTGCTCTCATCAGGCTCATTCTTTCGCATATTTCTCATACTTGATGGCTAGATCCTGGGCTTTTTCTGGATTGCATCACGTAGTAATGAAGTACAACACTGAAACAGTCGATTAAACCTGGTTTCCATCAATCTCTTAGAGGACAACGCAAGTCAGGTCTGGGATATGTCTGGGATTTGCCCTCATCAGGCTCATACTTTCGCGTTTTTCACATACATGTTGAACAGATCCTGGGTTTTTTCAGGTTTGGATCACGTTGTAGTGTGGTACCACACTGAAACGGTAAATTAAACCTGGTTTCGATCAATATTTTAGAGGATAACGCAAGTTAGGTCTGGGATAGGTCTGGGATTTGCCCTCATCAGGCTCATACTTTCGCATTCTTCTCATACTTGTTGAACTGATCCTGGGTTTTTTCTGGTTTGGATCACGTAGTAATGTGGTACCACACTGAAACAGTCGATTAAACCTGGTTTCGATCAATATTTTAGAGGATAACGCATGTTAGGTCTAGGTTAGCCCTGGGATTTTCACTCATCAGACTCATACTTTCGCATTCTTCACATACTTGTTGAACTGATCCTGGGTTTTTTCTGGTTTGGATCACGTAGTAATGTGGTACCACACTGAAACAGTCGATTAAACCTGGTTTCGATCAATATTTTAGAGGATAACGCATGTTAGGTCTAGGTAAGGCCTGGGATTTTCATTTATCAGACTCATACTTTCGCATTCTTCACATACTTGTTGAACGGATTCTGGGTTTTTTCTGGTTCGGGTCACGTAGTAGTGTGATACCACACTGAAACAGTCGATTAAACCTGGTTTCGATCAATATTTTAGAGGATAACGCATGTTAGGTCTAGGATAGCCCTGGGATTTTCACTCATCAGACTCATACTTTCGCATTCTTCACATACTTGTTGAACTGATCCTGGGTTTTTTCTGGTTTGGATCACGTAGTAATGAGGTACCACACTGAGACAGTTGATAAAACCTGGTTTCGATCAATATTTTAGAGGATAACGCATGTTAGGTCTAGGTTAGCCCTGGGATTTTCACTCATCAGACTCATACTTTCGCATTCTTCACATACTTGTTGAACTGATCCTGGGTTTTTACTGGTTTGGATCACGTAGTAATGTGGTACCACACTGAAACAGTCGATTAAACCTGGTCTCGATCAATAGTTTAGAGAATAATTCATGTTAGGTCTAGGTTAGGTCTGGGATTTGCTCCACATCAGGCTCATTCTTTCGCATATTTCTCATACTTGATGGCTAGATCCTGGGCTTTTTCTGGATTGCATCTCGTAGTAATGAAGTACAACACTGAAACAGTCAATTAAACCAGGTTTCGATCAATATCTTTGAGGATAACGCATGTTAGGTCTAGGTTAGGCCTGGGAATTTCACTCATCAGACTCATACTTTCGCATTCTTCACATACTTGTTGAACAGATCCTGGGTTTTTTCTGGTTTGGATCACGTAGTAATGTGGGATCACACTGAAACAGTCAATTAAACCTGGTTTCGATCAATATTTTAAAGAATAATTCATGTTAGGTCTAGGTTAGGTCTGGGATTTGCTCTCATCAGGCTCATTCTTTCGCATATTTCTCATACTTGATGGCTAGATCCTGGGCTTTTTCTGGATTGCATCACGTAGTAATGAAGTACAACACTGAAACAGTCGATTAAACCTGGTTTCCATCAATATCTTAGAGGACAACGCAAGTCAGGTCTGGGATATGTCTGGGATTTGCCCTCATCAGGCTCATACTTTCGCGTTTTTCACATACTTGTTGAACAGATCCTGGGTTTTTTCAGGTTTGGATCACGTTGTAGTGTGGTACCACACTGAAACGGTAAATTAAACCTGGTTTCGATCAATATTTTAGAGGATAACGCAAGTTAGGTCTGGGATAGGTCTGGGATTTGCCCTCATCAGGCTCATACTTTCGCATTCTTCACATACTTGTTGAACTGATCCTGGGTTTTTTCTGGTTTGGATCACGTAGTAATGTGGTACCACACTGAAACAGTCGATTAAACCTGGTTTCGATCAATATTTTAGAGGATAACGCATGTTAGGTCTAGGTTAGCCCTGGGATTTTCACTCATCAGACTCATACTTTCGCATTCTTCACATACTTGTTGAACTGATCCTGGGTTTTTTCTGGTTTGGGTCACGTAGTAATGTGGTACCACACTGAAACAGTCGATTAAACCTGGTTTCGATCAATATTTTAGAGGATAACGCATGTTAGGTCTAGGTAAGGCCTGGGATTTTCACTGATCAGACTCATACTTTCGCATTCTTCACATACTTGTTGAACGGATCCTGGGTTTTTTCTGGTTTGGATCACGTAGTAATGTGGTACCACACTGAAACGGTCAATTAAACCTGGTTTCGATCAATATTTTAGAGGATAACGCAAGTTAGGTCTGGGATAGGTCTTGGACTTGCCCTCACCAGGCTCATACTTTCGCGTTTTTCACATACTTGTTGAACAGATCCTGGGTTTTTTCTGGTTTGGATCACGTAGTAGTGTGGTACCACACTGAAACAGTCCATTACACCTGGTTTGGATCAATATTTTAGAGAATAACGCATGTTAGGTCTAGGTCAGGTCTGGGATTTGCCCTCATCAGACTCCTACTTTCGCATTCTTCACATACTTGTTGAACAGATCCTGGGTTTTTTCTGGTTTGGATCACGAAGTAGTGTGGTACCACACTGAAACAGTCCATTAAACCTGGTTTCGCTCAATATTTTAGAGGATAACGCATGTTAGGTCTAGGTTAGGTCTGGGATTTGCTCTCATCAGGCTCATTCTTTCGCATATTTCTCATACTTGATGGCTAGATCCTGGGCTGTTTCTGGATTGTATCACGTAGTAATGTGGCACCACGCTGAAACAGTCGATTAAACCTGGTTTCGATCAATATTTTCGAGGATAACGCAATTCAAGTCTGGGATAGGTCTGGGATTTGACCTCATCAGACTCATACTTTCGCGTTTTTCACATACTTGTTGAACAGATCCTGGGTTTTTTCTGGATTGTATCACGTAGTAATGTGGTACCACGCTGAAACAGTCAATTAAACCTGGTTTCGATCAATATTTTAGAGGATAACGCATGTTAGGTCTAGGTAAGGCCTGGGATTTTCACTGATCAGACTCATACTTTCGCATTCTTCACATACTTGTTGAACGGATCCTGGGCAATTTCTGGATTGGATCACGTAGTAAAGTGGTACCACACTGAAACATTCAATGAAACTTGGTCTGGATAAATATTTTAGAGGATAACGCATCTTAGGTCTGGGTTAGGTGTAAGATTTGCCCTCATCAGGCTCACAGTTTCGCGTTGTTCACATTCTTGATGAACAGATCCCGGGTTTTGTCTGGTTTGGATCACGAAGTAGTGTGGTACCACACTGAAAGAGTCCATTATACCTGGTTTCGCTCAATATTTTAGAGGATAACGCATGTTAGGTCTAGGTTAGGTCTGGGATTTGCTCTCATCAGGCTCATTCTTTCGCATATTTCTCATACATGATGGCTAGATCCTGGGCTTTTTCTGGATTACATCACGTAGTAATGTAGTACCATACTGAAACAGTCAATGAAACCTGGTTTCCATCACTATTTTAGAGGACAACGCAAGTTAGGTCTAGGTAAGGCCTGAGATTTTCACTGATCAGACTCATACTTTCGCATTCTTCACATACTTGTTGAACTGATCCTGGGTTTTTTCTGGTTTGGATCACGTAGTATTGTGGTACCACACTGAAACAGTCAATGAAACCTAGTTTCCATCAATATTTTAGAGGACAACCCATGTTAGGTCTAGGTTAGGCCTGGGATTTTCACTCATCAGACTCATACTTTCGCATTCTTCACATGCTTGTTGAACGGATCCTGGGTTTTTTCTGGTTTTGATCACGTAGTAATGTGGTACCACACTGAAACAGTCAATGAAACCTGGTTTCCATCAATATTTTAGAGGACAACGCAAGTTAGGTCTAGCTAAGGCCTGAGATTTTCACTGATCGGACTCATACTTTCGCATTTTTCACATACTTGTTGAACGGATCCTGGGTTTTTTCTGGTTTGGATCGCGTAGTAATGTGGTACCACACTGAAACGGTCAATTAAACCTGGTTTCGATCAATATTTTAGAGGATAACGCAAGTTAGGTCTGGGATAGGTCTGGGATTTGCCCTCATCAGGCTCATACTTTCGCGTTTTTCACATACTTGTTGAACAGATCCTGGGTTTTTTCTGGTTTGGGTCACGTAGTAGTGTGATACCACACTGAAACAGTCGATTAAACCTGGTTTCGATCAATATTTTAGAGGATAACGCATGTTAGGTCTAGGTTAGCCCTGGGAATTACACTCATCAGACTCATACTTTCGCATTCTTCACATACTTGTTGAACTGATCCTGGGTTTTTTCTGGTTTGGATCACGTAGTAATGTGGTACCACACTGAAACAGTCGATTAAACCTGGTTTCGATCAATATTTTAGAGGATAACGCATGTTAGGTCTATGTTAGCCCTGGGATTCTCACTCATCAGACTCATACTTTCGCATTCTTCACATACTTGTTGAACTGATCCTGGGTTTTTTCTGGTTTGGATCACGTAGTAATGTGGTACCGCACTGAAACAGTCGATTAAACCTGGTTTCGATCAATATTTTAGAGGATAACGCAAGTTAGGTCTGGGATAGGTCTGGGATTTGACCTCATTAGACTCATACTTTCGCACACTTCACATACTCCTTGAACAGATCCTGGGTTATTTTCTGGTTTGGATCACATAGTAATGTGGTACCACACTGAAACAGTCGATTAAACCTGGTTCGATCAATATTTTAGAGGATAACGCAAGTTAGGTCTGGGATAGGTCTGGGATTTGACCTCATCAGACTCATACTTTCGCACACTTCACATACTCCTTGAACAGATCCTGGGTTATTTTCTGGTTTGGATCACATAGTAATGTGGTACCACACTGAAACAGTCGATTAAACCTGGTTTCGATCAATATTTTAGAGGATAACGCAAGTTAGGTCTGGGATAGGTCTGGGATTTGACCTCATCAGACTGATACTTTCGCACACTTCACATACTCCTTGAGCAGATCCTGGGTTTTTTCTGGTTTGGATCACGTAGTAATGTGGTACCGCACTGAAACAGTCGATTAAACCAGGTTTCGATCAATATTTTAGAGGATAACGCATGTTAGGTCTAGGTTATGTCTGGGATTTGCTCTCATCAGGCTCATTCTTTCGCATATTTCTCATACTTGATGGCTAGCTCCTGGGCTTTTTCTGGATTGCATCACGTAGTAATGAAGTACAACACTGAAACAGTCAATTAAACCTGGTTTCCATCAATATCTTAGAGGACAACGCAAGTTAGGTCTGGGATATGTCTGGGATTTGCCCTCATCAGGCTCATCCTTTCGCGTTTTTCACACACTTGTTGAACAGATCCTGGGTTTTTTCTGGTTTGGATCACGTAGTAGCGTGGTACCACGCTGAAACAGTCCATTAAACCTGGTTTGGATCAATATTTTAGCGGATAACGCATGTTAGGTCTAGGTTAGGTCTGGGATTTTCACTCATCAGACTCATACTATCGCATTCTTCACATACTTGTTGAACGGATCCTGGGTTTTTTCTGGTTTGGATCACGTAGTAATGTGGTACCACACTGAAACAGTCGATTAAACCTGGTTTCGATCAATATTTTAGAGGATAACGCAAGTTAGGTCTGGGATAGGTCTGGGATTTGACCTCATCAGACTCATACTTTCGCACACTTCACATACTCCTTGAGCAGATCCTGGGTTATTTTCTGGTTTGGATCATATAGTAATGTGGTACCACACTGAAACAGTCGATTAAACCAGGTTTCGATCAATATTTTAGAGGATAACGCATGTTAGGTCTAGGTTAGGCCTGGGATTTTCACTCATCAGACTCATACTTTCGCATTCTTCACATACTTGTTGAACGGATCCTGGGTTTTTTCTGGTTTGGATCACCTAGTAATGTGGGACCACACTGAAACATTCAATGAAACCTGGTCTGGATAAATATTTTAGAGGATAACGCATCTTAGGTCTGGGTTAGGCCTGGGATTTGCCCTCATCAGGCTCATACTTTCGCATGTTTCTCATACTTCATGGCTAGATCCTGGGCTGTTTCTGGATTGTATCACGTAGTAATGCGGTACCACGCTGAAACAGTCAATTAAACCTGGTTTCGATCAATATTTTAGAGGATAACGCATGTTAGGTCTAGGTTAGGTCTGGGATTTGCTCTCATCAGGCTCATTCTTTCGCATATTTCTCATACTTGATGGCTAGATCCTGGGCTTTTCCTGGATTGCATCACGTAGTTATGTAGTACCACACTGAAACAGTCAATGAAACCTGGTTTCCATCAATGTTTTAGAGGACGACGCAAGTTAGGTCTAGGTAAGCCCTGAGATTTTCACTGATCAGACTCATACTTTCGCATTCTTCACATACTTGTTGAACGGATCCTGGGTTTTTTCTAGTTTGGATCACGCAGTAATGTGGTACCACACTGAAACATTCAATTAAACCTGGTCTTGATAAATATTTTAGAGGATAACGCAAGTTAGGTCTGGGATAGGTCTAGGATTTGCCCTCATCAGACTCATACTTTCGCATTCTTCACATACTTGTTGAACGGATCCTGGGTTATTTCTGGTTTGGATCATGTAGTAATGTTGGACCACACTGAAACAGTCAATTAAACCTGGTCTCGATCAATATTTTAGAGAATAATTCATGTTAGGTCTAGGTTAGGTCTGGGATTTGCTCTCATCAGGCTCATTCTTTCGCATATTTCTCATACATGTTGAACAGATCCTGGGTTTTATCTGGTTTGGATCACGTAGTAATGTTGGACCACACTGAAACAATCAATTAAACCTGGTCTTGATAAATATTTTAGAGGATAACGCATGTTAGGTCTGGGTTTGGTCTAGGATTTGCCCTCATCAGGCTCATACTTTCGCATATTTCTCATACTTCAAGGCTAGACCCTGGGCTGTTTCTGGATTGTATCACGTAGTAATGTGGTACCACGCTGAAACAGACGATTAAACCAGGTTTCGATCAATATTTTTGAGGATAACGCATGTTAGGTCTAGGTTGGGCCTGGGATTTTCACTCATCAGACTCATACTTTCGCATTCTTCACATACTTGTTGAACAGATCCTGGGTTTTTTCTGGTTTGGATCACGAAGCAGTGTGATACCACACTGAAACAGTCGATTAAACCTGGTTTCGATCAATATTTTAGAGAATAATTCATGTTAGGTCTAGGTCAGGTCTGGGATTTGCTCTCATCAGGCTTATTCTTTCGCATATTTCTCATACTTGATGGCTAGATCCTGGGCTTTTTCTGGATTGCGTCATGTAGTAATGAAGTACCACACTGAAACAGTCAATTAAACCTGCTTTCCATCAATATTTTAGAGGATAACGCATGTTAGGTCTAGGTTAGGCCTGGGATTTTCACCCATCAGACTCATACTTTCGCATTCTTCACATACTTGTTGAACGGATCCTGGGTTTTTTCTGGTTTGGATCACGTAGTAATGTGGTACCACACTGAAACATTCAAGTAAACCTGTTTTCGATCAATATTTTAGAGAATAATTCATGTTAGGTCTAGGATAGGTCTGGGATTTGCTCTCATCAGGCTCATTCTTTCGCATATTTCTCATACATGTTGAACAGATCCTGGGTTTCTTCGGGTTTGGTTCACGTAGTAATGTGGTACCACACTGAAACATTCAATTAAACCTTTTCTTGATAAATATTTTAGAGGATAACGCATGTTAGGTTTGGGTTAGGTCTAGGATTTGCCCTCATCAGGCTCATACTTTCGCATATATCTCATACTTCATGGCTAGATCCTGGGCAGTTTCTGGATTGTATCAGGTAGTAAAGTGGTACCACACTGAAACATTCAATGAAACCTGGTCTGGATAAATATTTTAGAGGATAACGCATCTTAGGTCTGGGTTAGGTCTAAGATTTGCCCTCATCAGTCTCACAGTTTAGCGTTTTTCACATACTTGTTGAACAGATCCTGGGCTTTCTCTGGTTTGGATCACGAAGTAGTGTGGTACCACACTGAAACAGTCCATTAAACCTGGTTTCGCTCAATATTTTAGAGGATAACGCATGTTAGGTCTAGGTTTGGTCTGGTATTTGCTCCCATCAGGCTCATTCTTCCGCATGTTTCTCATACATGATGGCTAGATCCTGGGCTTTTTCTGGATTGCATCACGTAGTAATGAAGTACAACACTGAAACAGTCAATTAAACCTGGTTTCCATCAATATTCTAGAGGATAACGCATGTTAGGTTTGGGTTAGGTCTAGGATTTGCCCTCATCAGGCTCATACTTTCGCATATTTCTCATACTTGATGGCTAGATCCTGGGCTGTTTCTGGATTGTATCACGTAGTAATGTGGCACCACGCTGAAACAGTCGATTAAACCTGGTTTCGATCAATATTTTCGAGGATAACGCAATTCAAGTCTGGGATAGGTATGGGATTTGACCTCATCAGACTCATACTTTCGCGTTTTTCACATACTTGTTGAACAGATCCTGGGTTTTTTCTGGTTTGGATCACGTAGTAATGTGGGGCCACACTGAAACAGTCAAGTAAACCTGGTTTCGATCAATATTTTAGAGAATAATTCATGTTAGGTCTAGGTTAGGTCTGGGATTTGCTCTCATCAGGCACATTCTTTCGCATATTTCTCAAACTTGATGGCTAGATCCTGGGCTTTTTCTGGATTGCATCACGTAGTAATGTGGTACCACATGGAAACTTTCAATTAAACCAGGTCTTGATAAATATTTTAGAGGCTAACGCATGTTAGGTCTGGGTTAGGTCTAGGATTTGCCCTCATCAGGCTCATACTTTCGCATATTTCTCATACTTCATGGCTAGATCCTGGGCTTTTTCTGGATTGCATCACGTAGTAAAGTGGTACCACACTAAAACATTCAATGAAACCTGGTATCGATCAGTATTTTAGAGGATAACGCATGTTAGGTCTAGGTTAGGCCTGGGATTTTCACTCATCAGACTCATACTTTCGCATTCTTCACACACTTGTTGAACGGATCCTGGGTTTTTTCTGGTTTGGATCACGTAGTAATGTGGGACCACACTGAAACATTCAATGAAACCTGGTCTGGATAAATATTTTAGAGGATAACGCATCTTACGTCTGGGTTAGGCCTAAGATTTGGCCTCATCAGGCTCACAGTTTAGCGTTTTTCACATACTTGTTGAACAGATCCTGGGTTTTTTCTGGTTTGGATCACGAACTAGTGTGGCACCGCACTGAAACAGTCCACTAAACCTGGTCAGGATAAAAATATTAGAGGATAACGCATCTTAGGTCTGGGTTAGGTCTAAGATTTGCCCTCATCAGGCTCACAGTTTAGCGTTTTTCACATACTTGTTGAACAGATCCTGGTCTATTTCTGGTTTGGATCACGAAGTAGTGTGGTACCACACTGAAACAGTCCATTAAACCTGGTTTTGATCAATATTTTAGAGAATAATTCATGTTAGGTCTAGGTTAGGTCAGGGATTTGCTCTCATCAGGCTCATTCTTTCGCATATTTCTCATACTTGATGGCTAGATCCTGGGCTTTTTCTGGATTGCATCACGTAGTAATGAAGTACAACACTGAAACAGTCAATTAAACCTGGTTTCGATCAATATTTTAGAGAATATTTCATGTTAGGTCTAGGTTACGTCTGGGATTTGCTCTCATCAGGCTCATTCTTTCGCATATTTCTCATACTTGATGGCTAGATCCTGGGCTTTTTCTCGATTGCATCACGTAGTAATGAAGTACAACACTGAAACAGTCAATTAAACCTGGTTTCCATCAATATTTTAGAGGACAACGCATGTTAGGTCTAGGTTAGGCCTGGGATTTGCCCTCATCAGGCTCATTCTTTCGCATATTTCTCATACTTCATGGCTAGATCCTGGGCTTTTTCTGGATTGCATCACGTAGTAAAGTGGTACCACACTGAAACATTCAATGAAACCTGGTCTGGATAAATATTTTAAAGGTTAACGCATCTTAGGTCTGGGTTAGGTCTACGATTTGCCCTCATCAGGCTCACAGTTTAGCGTTTTTCACATACTTGTTGAACAGATCCTGGGTTTTTTCTGGTTTGGATCACGAAGTAATGTGGTACCACACTGAAACGGTCAATTAAACCTGGTTTTGATCAATATTTTAGAGGATAACGCAAGTTAGGGCTGGGATAGGTCTGGGATTTGACCTCATCAGACTCATACTTTCGCACACTTCACATACTCCTTGACCAGATCCTGGGTTATTTTCTGGTTTGGATCACATAGTAATGTGGTACCACACTGAAACAGTCGATTAAAGCAGGTTTCGATCAATATTTTAGAGAAGAACGCATGTTAGGTCTAGGTTAGGCCTGGGATTTTCACTCATCAGACTCATACTTTCGCATTCTTCACATACTTGTTGAACTGATCCTGGGTTTTTTCTGGTTTGGATCACGTAGTAATGTGGTACCGCACTGAAACGGTCGATTAAACCTGGTTTCGATCAATATTTTAGAGGATAACGCAAGTTAGGACTGGGATAGGTCTGGGATTTGACCTGATCAGACTCATACTTTCGCACACTTCACATACTCCTTGTACAGATCCTGGGTTATTTTCTGGTTGGGATCACACAGTAATGTGGTACCACACTGAAACAGTCGATTAAACCTGGTTTCGATCAATATTTTTGAGGATAACCCAAGTTAGGTCTGGGATAGGTCTGGGATTTTCACTCATCAGACTCATACTTTCGCACACTTCACATACTCCTTGAACAGATCCTGGGTTATTTCCTGGTTTGGATCACGTAGTAATGTGGGACCACACTGAAACATTCAATGAAACCTGGTCTGGATAAATATTTTAGAGGATAACGCATCTTAGGTCTGGGTTAGGTCTAAGATTTGCCCTCATCAGGCTCACAGTTTAGCGTTTTCCACATACTTGTTGAAGAGATCCTGGGTTTTTTCTGGTTTGGATCACGAAGTAGTGTGGTACCACACTGAAACAGTCTATTAAACCTGGTTTCGCTCAATATGTTAGAGGATAACGCATGTTAGGTCTAGGTTAGGTCTGGGATTTGCTCTCATCAGGCTCATTCTTTCGCACACTTCACATACTCCTTGACCAGATCCTGGGTTATTTTCTGGTTTGGATCACATAGTAATGTGGTACCACACTGAAACAGTCGATTAAAGCAGGTTTCGATCAATATTTTTGAGGATAACGCATGTTAGGTCTAGGTTAGGCCTGGGATTTTCACTCATCAGACTCATACTTTCGCATTCTTCACATACTTGTTGAACGGATCCTGGGTTTTTTCTGGTTTGGATCACGTAGTAATGTGGGACCACACTGAAACAGTCAATTAAACCTGGTTTCGATCAATATTTTAGAGAATAATTCATGTTAGGTCTAGGTCAGGTCTGGGATTTGCTCTCATCAGGCTCATTCTTTCGCATATTTCTCATACTTGATGGCTAGATCCTGGGCTTTTTCTGGATTGCATCACGTAGTAATGAAGTACAACACTGAAACAGTCAATTAAACCTGGTTTCCATCAATATCTTAGAGGACAACGCAAGTTAGGTCTGGGATATGTCTGGGATTTGCCCTCATCAGGCTCATACTTTCGCGTTTTTCACATACTTGTTGAACAGATCCTGGGTTTTTTCTGGTTTGGATCACGTAGTAGTGAGGTACCACGCTGAAACAGTCCATTAAACCTGGTTTGGATCAATATTTTAGAGGATAACGCATGTAAGGTCTAGGTTAGGCCTGGGATTTTCACTCATCAGACTCATACTTTCGCATTCTTCACATACTTGTTGAACGGATCCTGGGTTATTTCTGGGTTGGATCACGTAGTAATGTGGGACCACACTGAAACAGTCCATTAAACCTGGTTTCCATCAATATCTTAGAGGACATCGCAAGTTAGGTCTGGGATATGTCTGGGATTTGCCCTCATCGGGCTCATACTTTCGCGTTTTTCACATACTTGTTGAACAGATCCTGGGTTTTTTCTGGTTTGGATCACGTAGTAGTGAGGTACCACGCTGAAACAGTCCATTAAACCTGGTTTCGCTCAATATTTTAGAGGATAACGCATGTAAGGTCTAGGTTAGGTCTAGGATTTGCTCTCATCAGGCTCATTCTTTCGCATATTTCTCATACTTGATGGCTAGATCCTGGGCTTTTTCTGGATTGCATCACGTAGTAATGAAGTACAACACTGAAACAGTCAATTAAACCTGGTTTCCATCAATATCTTAGAGGACATCGCAAGTTAGGTCTGGGATATGTCTGGGATTTGCCCTCATCAGGCTCATACTTTCGCGTTTTTCACATACTTGTTGAACAGATCCTGGGTTTTTTCTGGTTTGGATCACGTAGTAGTGAGGTACCACGCTGAAACAGTCCATTAAACCTGGTTTCGCTCAATATTTTAGAGGATAACGCATGTAAGGTCTAGGTTAGGTCTAGGATTTGCTCTCATCAGGCTCATTCTTTCGCATATTTCTCATACTTGATGGCTAGATCCTGGGCTTTTTCTGGATTGCATCACGTAGTAATGAAGTACAACACTGAAACAGTCAATTAAACCTGGTTTCCATCAATATCTTAGAGGACATCGCAAGTTAGGTCTGGAATATGTCTAAGATTTGCCCTCCTCAGGCTCACAGTTTAGCGTTTTTCACATACTTGTTGAACAGATCCTGGGTTTTTTCTGGTTTGGATCACGAAGTAGTGTGGTACCACACTGAAACAGTCCATTAAACCTGGTTTCGCTCAATATTTTAGAGGATAACGCATGTTAGGTCTAGGTTAGGTCTGGGATTTGCTCTCATCAGGCTCATTCTTTCGCATATTTCTCATACTTGATGGCTAGATCCTGGGCTTTTTCTGGATTGCATGACGTAGTAATGTAGTACCACACTGAAACAGTCAATGAAACCTGGTTTCCATCAATATTTTAGAGGACAACGCAAGTTAGGTCTAGGTAAGGCCTGAGATTTTCACTGATCAGACTCATACTTTCGCATTCTTCACATACTTGATGAACGGATCCTGGGTTTTTTCTAGTTTGGATCACGTAGTAATGTGGTACCACACTGAAACATTCAATTAAACCTGGTCTTGATAAATATTTTAGAGGATAACGCAAGTTAGGTCTGGGATAGGTCTAGGATTTGCCCTCATCAGGCTCTTACTTTCGCATATTTCTCATACTTCATGGCTAGATCCTGGGCTATTTCTGGATTGGATCACGTAGTAAAGTGGTACCACACTGAAACATTCAATGAAACCTGGTCTGGATAAATATTTTAGAGGTTAACGCATCTTAGGTCTGGGTTAGGTCTAAGATTTGCCCTCATCAGGCTCACAGTTTAGCGTTCTTCACATACTTGTTGAACAGATCCTGGGTTTTTTCTGGTTTGGATCACATAGTAATGTGGTACCACACTGAAACGGTCAATTAAACCTGGTTTTGATCAATATTTTTGAGGATAACGCATGTTAGGTTTAGGTTAGGCCTGGGATTTTCACTCATCAGACTCATACTTTCGCATTCTTCACATACTTGTTGAACGGATCCTGGGTTTTTTCTGGTTTGGATCACGTAGTAATGTGGGACCACACTGAAACAGTCAATTAAACCTGGTTTCGATCAATATTTTAGAGAATAATTCATGTTAGGTCTAGGTTAGGTCTTGGATTTGCCCTCATCAGGCTCATACTTTCGCGTTTTTCACATACTGGTTGAACAGATCCTGGGTTATTTTCTGGTTTGGATCACACAGTAATGTGGTACCACACTGAAACAGACGATTAAACCAGGTTTCGATCAATATTTTTGAGGATAACGCATGTTAGGTCTAGGTTAGGCCTGGGATTTTCACTCATCAGACTCATACTTTCGCATTCTTCACATACTTGTTGAACGGATCCTGGGTTTTTTCTGGTTTGGATCACGTAGTAATGTGGGACCACACTGAAACAGTCAATTAAACCTGGTTTTGATCAATATTTTAGAGGATAACGCAAGTTAGGTCTGGGATAGGTCTGGGATTTTCACTCATCAGACTCATACTTTCGCACACTTCACATACCCCTTGAACAGATCCTGGGTTATTTTCTGGTTTGGATCACGTAGTTGTGTGGTACCACACTGAAACAGTCCATTAAACCTGGTTTCGCTCAATATTTTAGAGGATAACGCATGTAAGGTCTTGGTTAGGTCTAGGATTTGCTCTCATCAGGCTCATTCTTTCGCATATTTCTCATACTTCGTGGCTAGATCCTAGGCTATTTCTGGATTGGATCACGTAGTAAAGTGGTAACACACTGAAACATTCAATGAAACCTGGTCTGGATAAATATTTTAGAGGATAACGCATCTTAGGTCTGGGTTAGGTCTAAGATTTGCCCTCATCAGGCTCACAGTTTAGCGTTTTTCACATACTTGTTGAACAGATCCTGGGTTTTTTCTGGTTTGGATCACGTAGTAGTGTGGTACCACGCTGAAGCAGACCATTAAACCTGGCTTGGATCAATATTTTAGAGAATAATTCATGTTAGGTCTAGGTTAGGTCTGGGATTTGCTCTCATCAGGCTCATTCTTTCGCGTTTTTCACATACTTGTTGAACAGATCCTGGGTTTTTTCTGGTTTGGATCACGAAGTACTGTAGTACCATACTGAAACTGTCCATTAAACCTGGTTTCGTTCAATATTTTAGAGGATAACGCATGTTAGGTCTAGGTTAGGTCTGGGATTTGCTGTCATCAGGCTCTTACTTTCGCATATTTCTCATACTTCATGGCTAGATCCTGGGCTATTTCTGGATTGGATCACGTAGAAAAGTGGTACCACACTGAAACATTCAATGAAACCTGGTCTGGATAAATATTTTAGAGGATAACGCATGTTAGGTCAAAGTTAGGTCTAAGATTTGCCCTCATCAGGCACACAGTTTCGAATTTTTCACATACTTTTTGAACAGATCCTGGGTTTTTTCTGGTTTGGATCACGTAGTACTGTGGTACCATATTGAAACTGTCCATTAAACCTGGTTTCGCTCAATATTTTAGAGGATAACGCATGTTAGGTCTAGGTTAGGTCTGGGATTTGCTCTCATCGGGCTCATTCTTTCGCATATTTCTCACACATGTAGAACAGATCCTGGGTTTTTTCTGTTTTGGATCACGTAGTAATGTGGGACCACAATGAAACAATCAATTAAACCTGGTCTTGATAAATATTTTAGAGGATAACGCATGTTAGGTCTGGGTTAGGTCTAGGATTTGCCCTCATCAGGCTCATACTTTCGCATATTGCTCAGACTTCATGGCTAGATCCTGGGCTGTTTCTGGATTGTATCACGTAGTAATGTGGTATCACGCTGAAACAGTCAATTAAACCTGATTTCGATCAATATTTTAGAGGATAACGCAAGTTAGGTCTGGGATAGGTCTAGGATTTGCCCTCATCAGGCTCTTACTTTCGCATATTTCTCATACTTCGTGGCTAGATCCTGGGCTATTTCTGGATTGGATCACGTAGAAAAGTGGTACCACACTGAAACATTCAATGAAACCTGGTCTGGATAAATATTTTAGTGGATAACGCATGTTAGGTCAAGGTTAGGTCTAAGATTTGCCCTCATCAGGCTCACAGTTTCGAATTTTTCACATACTTTTTGAACAGATCCTGGGTTTTTTCTGGTTTGGATCACGTAGTACTGTGGTACCATACTGAAACTGTCCATTAAACCTGGTTTCGCTCAATATTTTAGAGGATAACGCATGTTAGGTCTAGGTTAGGTCTGGGATTTGCTGTCATCAGGCTCATTCTTTCGCATATTTCTCATACTTGATGGCTAGATCCTGGGCTTTTTCTAGATTGCATCACGTAGTAATGTAGTACCACACTGAAACAGTCAATGAAACCAGGTTTCCATCAATATCTTAGAAGACAACGCAAGTTAGGTCTAGGAAAGGCCTGAGATTTTCACTGATCATACTCATACTTTCGCATTCTTCACATACCTGTTGTACGGATCCTCGGTTTTTTCTGGTTTGGATCACGTAGTAATGTGGTACCACACTGAAACATTCAATTAAACCTGGTCTTGATAAATATTTTAGAGGACAACGCATGTTAGGTTTGGGTTAGGTCTAGGATTTGCACTCATCAGGCTCATCCTTTCGCATATTTCTCATACTTCATGGCTAGATCCTGGGTTTTTTCTGGATTGGATCACGTAGTAATGTGGTACCACACTGAAACATTCAATTAAACCTGGTCTTGATAAATATTTTAGAGGACAACGCATGTTAGGTTTGGGTTAGGTCTAGGATTTGCCCTCATCAGGCTCTTACTTTCGCATATTTCTCATACTTCGTGGCTAGATCCTGGGCTATTTCTGGATTGGATCACGTAGAAAAGTGGTACCACACTGAAACATTCAATGAAACCTGGTCTGGATAAATAGTTTAGAGGATAACGCATGTTAGGTCAAGGTTAGGTCTAAGATTTGCCCTCATCAGGCTCACAGTTTCGCGTTTTTCACATACTTGTTGAACAGATCCTGGGTTGTTTCTGGTTTGGATCACGTAGTAATGTGGTACCACACTGAAACAGTCGATTAAACCAGGTTCCGATCAGTATTTTTGAGGATAACGCATGTTAGGTCTAGGTTAGGTCTGGGATTTTCACTCATCAGACTCATACTTTCGCATTCTTCACATACTTGTTGAACGGATCCTAGGTTTTTTCTGGTTTGGATCACGTAGTAATGTGGGACCACACTGAAACAATCAATTACACCTGGTTTCGATCAATATTTTAGATGATAACGCAAGTTAGGTCTGGGATAGTTCTGGGATTTGCCCTCATCAGGCTCATACTTTCGCGTTTTTCACATACTTGTTGAACAGATCCTGGGTTGTTTCTGGTTTGGATCACGTAGTAATGTGGTACCACACTGAAACAGTCGATTAAACCAGGTTCCGATCAGTATTTTTGAGGATAACGCATGTTAGGTCTAGGTTAGGTCTGGGATTTTCACTCATCAGACTCATACTTTCGCATTCTTCACATACTTGTTGAACGGATCCTAGGTTTTTTCTGGTTTGGATCACGTAGTAATGTGGGACCACACTGAAACAATCAATTACACCTGGTTTCGATCAATATTTTAGATGATAACGCAAGTTAGGTCTGGGATAGTTCTGGGATTTGCCCTCATCAGGCTCATACTTTCGCGTTTTTCACATACTTGTTGAACAGATCCTGGGTTTTTTCTGGTTTGGATCACGTAGTAGTGTGGTACCACACAGAAACAGTCCATTAAACCTGGTTGCGATCAATATTTTAGAGGATAACGCATGTTAGGTCTGGGTTAGGTCTAGGATTTGCCCTCATCAGGCTCATTCTTTCGCATATTTCTTATACTTGATGGCTAGATCCTAGGCTTTTTCTGGATTGCATCACGTAGTAATGTGGTACCACACTGAAACATTCAATTAAACCTGGTCTTGATAAATATTTTAGAGGATAACGCAAGTTAGGTCTGGGATAGGTCTGTGATTTGCCCTCATCAGACTCATACTTTCGCACACTTCACATACTCGTTGATCAGATCCTGGGTTTTTTTCTGGTTTGGTTCACGTAGTAATGTGGTACCACACTGAAACATTCATTTAAACCTGGTCTTGATAAATATTTTAGTGGATAACGCATGTTAGGTCTGGGTTAGGTCTAGGATTTGCCTTCGTCAGGCTCATACTTTCGCATATTTCTCATACTTCATGGCTAGATCCTGGGCTGTTTCTGGATTGTATCAAGTAGTAATGTGATACCACGCTGAAACAGTCGATTAAACCTGGTTTCGATCAATATTTTAGAGGGTAACGCAAGTTAAGTCTGGGATAGGTCTGGGATTTGACCTCATCAGACTCATACTTTCGCGTTTTTCACATACTTGTTGAACAGATCCTGGGTTTTTTCTGGTTTGGATCACGTAGTAGTGTGGTACCACACTGAAACAGTCCATTGAACTTAGTTGCGATCAATATTTTAGAGGATAGCGCATGTTAGGTCTGCGTTAGGTTAAGGATTTGCCCTCATCAGGCTCATTCTTTCGCATATTTCTCAAACTTGATGGCTAGATCCTGGGCTTTTTCTGGATTGCATCACGTAGTAATGTGGTACCACACTGAAACATTCAATTAAACCTGGTCTTGATAAATATTTTAGAGGATAACGCATGTTAGGTCTAGGTTATGTCTAGGATTTGCCCTCATCAGACTCATAGTTTCGCATTCTTCACATACTTGTTGAACGGATCCAGGGTTTTTTCTGGTTTGGATCACGTAGTAATGTGGGACCACACTGAAACAGTCAATTAAACCTGGTTTCGATCACTATTTTAGAGAACAATTCATGTTAGGTCAAGGTTAGCCCTGGGGTTTTCACTCATCAGACTCATACTTTCGCATTCTTCACATACTTGTTGAACTGATCCTTGTTTTTTTCTGGTTTGTTTCACGTAGTAATGTGGTACCACACTGAAACATTCAATTAAACCTGGTCTTGATAAATATTTTAGAGGATAACGCATGTTAGGTCTGGGTTAGGTCTAGGATTTGCCCTCATCAGGCTCATACTTTCGCATATTTCTCATACTTCATGGCTAGATCCTGGGCTGTTTCTGGATTGTATCAGGTAGTAATGTGGTACCACGCTGAAACAGTCAATTAAACCTGGTTTCGATCAATATTTTAGAGGATAACGCAAGTTAGGTCTGGGATAGGTCTGGGATTCGCCCTAATCAGGCTCATACTTTCGCGTTTTTCACATACTTGTTGAACTGATCCTGGGTTTTTCCTGGTTTGGACCACGTAGTAATGTGGTACCACACTGAAACATTCAATTAAACCTGGTCTTGATAAATATTTTAGAGAATAACGCATGTTAGGACTGGGTTAGGTCTAGGATTTGCCCTCATCGGGCTCATACTTTCGCATATTTCTCATACTTCATGGCTAGATCCTGGGCTATTTCTGGATTGGATCACGTAGTAAAGTGGTACCACACTGAAACAGTCAATTAAATCTGGTTTTGATCAATATTTTAGAGAATAATTCATGTTAGGTCTAGGTTAGGTCTGGGATTTGCTCTCATCAGGCTCATTCTTTCGCATATTTCTCATACATGTAGAACAGATCCTGGGTTTTTTCTGTTTTGGATCACGTAGTAATGTGGGACCACACTGAAACAATCAATTAAACCTGGTCTTGATAAATATTTTAGAGGATAACGCATGTTAGGTCTGGGTTAGGTCTGTGATTTGCCCTCATCAGACTCCTACTTTCGCACACTTCACATACTCGTTGATCAGATCCTGGGTTTTTTTCTGGTTTGGTTCACGTAGTAATGTGGTACCACACTGAAACATTCAATTAAACCTGGTCTTGATAAATATTTTAGAGGATAACGCATGTTAGGTCTGGGTTAGGTCTAGGATTTGCCCTCATCAGGCTCATACTTTCGCATATTTCTCATACTTCATGGCTAGATCCTGGGCTATTTCTGGATTGTATCACGTAGTAATATGGTACCACGCTGAAACATTCAATTAAACCTGGTCTTGATAAATATTTTAGAGGATAACGCAAGTTAGGTCTGGGATAGGTCTGGGATTTGCCCTCATGAGACTCATACTTACGCACACTTCACATACTCGTTGAACAGTTCCTGGGTTATTTTCTGCTTTGGATCACATAGTAATGTGGCACCAAACTGAAACAGTCGATTAAACCAGGCTTCGATCAATACTTTGGAGGATAACGCATGTTTGGTCTAGGTTAGGCCTGGGATTATCACTCATCAGACTCATACTTTCGCATTCTTCACATACTTGTTGAACGGATCCTGCGTTTTTTCTGGTTTGGATCACGTAGTAAAGTGGGACCACACTGAAACAGTCAATTAAACCTGGTTTCGACCAATATTTTAGAGAATAATTCATGTTAGGTCTATGTTAGGTCTGGGATTTGCTCTCATCAGGCTCATTCTGTCGCATATTTCACATACTTGATGGCTAGATCCTGGGCTTTTTCTGGATTGGATCACATAGTAATGTGGTACCACACTGAAACAGTCGATTAAACCTGGTTTCGCTCAATATTTTAGATGATAACGCATGTTAGGTCTAGGCCAGGCCTGGGATTTTCACTCATCAGGCTCATACTTTCGCATTCTTCACATACTTGTTGAACGGATCCTGGGTTTTTTCTGGTTTGGATCACGTAGTAATGTGGTACCACACTGAAACATTCAATTAAACCTGGTCTTGATAAATATTTTAGAGGATAACGCATGTTAGGTCTGGGTTAGGTCTAGGATTTGCCCTCATCAGGCTCATACTTTCGCATATTTCTCATACTTCATGGCTAGATCCTGGGCTATTTCTGGATTGAATCACGTAGTAAAGTGGTACCACACTGAAACATTCAATGAAACCTGGTCTGGAGAAATATTTTAGAGGATAACTCTTCTTTGGTGTGGGTTAGGTCAAAGATTTGCCCTCATCAGGCTCACAGTTTCGCGTTTTTCACATACTTGTTGAACGGATCCTGGGTTTTTTCTGGTTTGGATCACGTAGTAATGTGGGCCCACACTGAAACAGTCAATTAAACCTGGTTTCGACCAATATTTTAGAGAATAATTCATGTTAGGTCTAGGTTAGGTATGGGATTTGCTCTCATCAGGCCCATTCTGTCGCATATTTCTCATACTTTATGGCTAGATCCTGGGCTTTTTCTGGATTGGATCACATAGTAATGTGGTACCACACTGAAACTGTCGATTAAACCTGGTTTCGCTCAATATTTTAGATGATAACGCATGTTAGGTCTAGGCCAGGCCTGGGATTATCACTCATCAGACTCATACTTTCGCATTCTTCACATACTTGTTGAACGGATCCTGCGTTTTTTCTGGTTTGGATCACGTAGTAAAGTGGGACCACACTGAAGCAGTCAATTAAACCTGGTTTCGACCAATATTTTAGAGAATAATTCATGTTAGGTCTATGTTAGGTCTGGGATTTGCTCTCATCAGGCTCATTCTGTCGCATATTTCTCATACTTGATGGCTAGATCCTGGGCTTTTTCTGGATTGGATCACATAGTAATGTGGTACCACAGTGAAACAGTCGATTAAACCTGGTTTCGCTTAATATTTTAGATGATAACGCATGTTAGGTCTAGGCCAGGCCTGGGATTTTCACTCATCAGACTCATACTTTCGCATTCTTCACATACTTGTTGAACGGATCCTGGGTTATTTCTGGTTTGGATCACGTAGTAATGTGGTACCACACTGAAACATTCAATTAAACCTGGTCTTGATAAATATTTTAGAGGATAACGCATGTTAGGTCTGGGTTAGGTCTAGGATTTGCCCTCATCAGGCTCATACTTTCGCATATTTCTCATACTTGATGGCTAGATCCTGGGCTTTTTCTGGATTGCATCACGTAGTAATGAAGTACAACACTGAAACAGTCAATTAAACCTGGTTTCCATCAATATCTTAGAGGACAACGCAAGTTAGGTCTGGGATAGGTCTGGGATTTGCCCTCATGGGGCTCATACTTTCGTGTTTTTCACATACTTGTTGAACAGATCCTGGGTTTTCTCTGGTTGGGATCACGTAGTAGTGTGGTACCACACTGAAACAGTCCATTAAACCTGGTTTGGATCAATATTTTAGAGGATAACGCATGATAGGTCTAGGTTAGGTCTGGAATTTTCACTCTTCAAACTCATACTTTCGCATTCTTCACATACTTGTTGAACGGATCCTGGGTTTTTTCTGGTTTGGATCACGTAGTAATGTGGTACCACACTGAAACAGTCGATTAAACCTGGTTTTGATCAATATTTTAGAGGATAACGCATAGTTAGGTTTGGGATAGGTCTGGGATTTGACCTCATCAGACTCATACTTTCGCACACTTCACATACTCGTTGAACAGATCCTGGGTTATTTTCTGGTTTGGATCACATAGTAATGTGGTACCACACTGAAACAGTCGATTAAACCTGGTTTCGATCAATATTTTAGAGAATAATTCATGTTAGGTCTAGGTTAGGTCTGGGATTTGCTCTCATCAGGCTCAATCTTTCGCATATTTCTCATACTTGATGGCTAGATCCTGGGCTGTTCCTGGATTGTATGACGTAGTAATGTGGTACCACGCTGAAACAGCGAATTAAACCTGGCTTCGATCAATATTTTAGAGGATAACGCAAGTTAGGTCTAGGTTAGGCCTGGGATTTGCCCTCACCAGGGTCATACTTTCGCAGTTTTAACATACATGTTGACCTGATCGAGGGTTTTTCTGCTTTGAATCACGTAGTAAAGTGGTACCACACTGAAACATTCAATTAAACCTGGTCTTGATAAATATTTTAGAGGATAACGCATGTTAGGTTTGGGTTAGGTCTAGGATTTGCTCTCATCAGGCTCAATCTTTCGCATATTTCTCATACTTGATGGCTAGATCCTGGGCTGTTCCTGGATTGTATGACGTAGTAATGTGGTACCACGCTGAAACAGCGAATTAAACCTGGTTTCGATCAATATTTTAGAGGATAACGCAAGTTAGGTCTAGGTTAGGCCTGGGATTTGCCCTCACCAGGGTCATACTTTCGCAGTTTTAACATACATGTTGACCTGATCGAGGGTTTTTCTGCTTTGAATCACGTAGTAAAGTGGTACCACACTGAAACATTCAATTAAACCTGGTCTTGATAAATATTTTAGAGGATAACGCATGTTAGGTTTGGGTTAGGTCTAGGATTTGCCCTCATCAGGCTCATACTTTCGCATATTTCTCATACTTCATGGCTAGATCCTGGGCTGTTTTTGGATTGTATCACGTAGTAATGTGGTACCACGCTGAAACAGTCAATTAAACCGGGTTTGGATCAATATATTAGAGGATAACGCATGTTAGGTCTAGGTTAGCCCTGGGATTTTCACTCATCAGACTCATACTTTGGCATTCTTGTCATACTTGTTGAGCTGATCCTGGGTTTTTTCTGGTTTGGATCCCGTAGTAGTGTGGTACCACACTGAAACAGGCCATTAAACCTGGTTTCGACCAATATTTTGGAGAATAATTCATGTTAGGTCTAGGTTAGGTCTGTGATTTGCCCTCATCAGACTCATACTTTCGCACACTTCACATACTCGTTGATCAGATCCTGGGTTTTTTTCTGGTTTGGTTCACGCAGTAATGTGGTACCACACTGAAACATTCATTTAAACCTGGTTTCGACCAATATTTTAGAGAATAATTCATGTTAGGTCTAGGTTAGGTCTGGGATTTGCTCTCATCAGGCTCAATCTTTCGCATATTTCTCATACTTGATGGCTAGATCCTGGGCTGTTCCTGGATTGTATGACGTAGTAATGTGGTACCACGCTGAAACAGCGAATTAAACCTGGTTTCGATCAATATTTTAGAGGATAACGCAAGTTAGGTCTAGGTTAGGCCTGGGATTTGCCCTCACCAGGGTCATACTTTCGCAGTTTTAACATACATGTTGACCTGATCGAGGGTTTTTCTGCTTTGAATCACGTAGTAAAGTGGTACCACACTGAAACATTCAATTAAACCTGGTCTTGATAAATATTTTAGAGGATAACGCATGTTAGGTTTGGGTTAGGTCTAGGATTTGCCCTCATCAGGCTCATACTTTCGCATATTTCTCATACTTCATGGCTAGATCCTGGGTTTTCTCTGGTTTGGATCACGTAGTAATGTGGGACCACACTGAAACAATCAATTAAACCTGGTTTCCATCAATATTTTAGAGGACAACGCAAGTTAGCTCTGGGGTAGGTCTGGGATTAGCCCTCATCAGACTCATACTTTCGCACACTTCACATACTCGTTGAACAGATCCTGGGTTTTTTTCTGGTTTGGATCACGTAGTAATGTGGTAACACACTGAAACAGTCGATTAAACCTGGTTTCGATCAATATTATTGAGGATAACGCATGTTAGGTCTAGGTCAGGTCTAGGATTTGCCCTCATCAGGCTCATACTTTCTCATATTTCTCATACCTCATGGCTGGATCCTGGGCTATTTCTGGATTGGATCACGTAGCAATGTGGTACCACACTGAAACAGTCAATTAAACCTGGTTTCGATTAATATTTTAGAGAATAATTCATGTTAGGTCTGGGTTAGGTCTGCGATTTGCTCTCATCATGCTCATTCTTTCGCATATTTCTCATACTTGATGGCTAGATCCTGGGCTTTTTCTGGATTACATCACGTAGTAATGAAGTACAACACTGAAACAGTCAATTAAACCTGGTTTCCATCAATATTTTAGAGGACAACGCAAGTTAGGTCTAGGTTAGGCCTGGGATTTGCCCTCATCAGGATCATACTTTTGCAGTTTTAACATACATGTTCACCTGATCGAGGGTTTTTTCTGCTTTGGATCACGTAGTAAAGTGGTACCACACTGAAACAGTCCATTAAACCTGGTTTGCATCAATATTTTAGAGGATAACGCATGTTAGGTCTAGGTTAGCCCCGAGATTTTCACTCATCAGACTCATACTTTCGCATTCTTCACATATTTGTTGAACGGATCCTGGGTTTTTTCTGGTTTGGATCACGTAGTAATGTGGGACCACGCTGAAACAATCAATTAAACCTGGTCTTGATAAATATTTTAGAGGACAACGTATATTAGGTCTGGGTTAGGTCTAGGATTTGCCCTCATCAGGCTCATACTTTCGCATATTTCTCATACTTGATGGCTAGATCCTGGGCTTTTTCTGGATTGCATCACGTAGTAATGAAGTACAACACTGAAACAGTCAATTAAACCTGGTTTCCATCAATATCTTAGAGGACAACGCAAGTTAGGTCTGGGATAGGTCTGGGATTTGCCCTCATGAGGCTCATACTTTCGTGTTTTTCACATACTTGTTGAACAGATCCTGGGTTTTCTCTGGTTGGGATCACGTAGTAGTGTGGTACCACACTGAAACAGTCCATTAAACCTGGTTTGGATCAATATTTTAGAGGATAACGCATGATAGGTCTAGGTTAGGTCTGGAATTTTCACTCTTCAGACTCATACTTTCGCATTCTTCACATACTTGTTGAACGGATCCTGGGTTTTTTCTGGTTTGGATCACGTAGTAATGTGGTACCACACTGAAACAGTCGATTAAACCTGGTTTTGATCAATATTTTAGAGGATAACGCATAGTTAGGTCTAGGTTAGGTCTGGGATTTGCTCTCATCAGGCTCAATCTTTCGCATATTTCTCATACTTGATGGCTAGATCCTGGGCTGTTCCTGGATTGTATGACGTAGTAATGTGGTACCACGCTGAAACAGCGAATTAAACCTGGTTTCGATCAATATTTTAGAGGATAACGCAAGTTAGGTCTAGGTTAGGCCTGGGATTTGCCCTCACCAGGGTCATACTTTCGCAGTTTTAACATACATGTTGACCTGATCGAGGGTTTTTTCTGCTTTGAATCACGTAGTAAAGTGGTACCACACTGAAACATTCAATTAAACCTGGTCTTGATAAATATTTTAGAGGATAACGCATGTTAGGTTTGGGTTAGGTCTAGGATTTGCCCTCATCAGGCTCATACTTTCGCATATTTCTCATACTTCATGGCTAGATCCTGGGCTGTTTTTGGATTGTATCACGTAGTAATGTGGTACCACGCTGAAACAGTCAATTAAACCTGGTTTGGATCAATATATTAGAGGATAACGCATGTTAGGTCTAGGTTAGCCCTGGGATTTTCACTCATCAGACTCATACTTTGGCATTCTTGTCATACTTGTTGAACTGATCCTGGGTTTTTTCTGGTTTGGATCACGTAGTAATGTGGTACCACACTGAAACAGTCGATTAAACCTGGTTTCGATCAATATTTTAGAGGATAACACAAGTTAACTCTGGGATTGGTCTGGGATTTGACCTCATCAGACTCATACTTTCGCACACTTCACATAATCGTTGAACAGATACTGGGTTACTTTCTGGTTTGAATCACATAGTAATGTGGTACCACACTGAAACAGTCGATTAAACCAGGTTTCGATCAATATTTTTGATGATAACGCATGTTAGGTCTAGGTTAGGCCTGGGATTTTCACTCATCAGACTCTTACTTTCGCATTCTTCACATACTTGTAGAACGGATCCTGGGTTTTTTCTGGTTTGGATCACGTAGTAATGTGGGACCACACTGAAACAGTCAATTAAACCTGGTCTTGATAAATATTTTAGAGGATAACGCATGTTAGGTCTGGGATAGGTATGGGATTTTCTCTCATCAGGCTCATTCTTTCGCATATTTCTCATACTTGAGGGCTAGATCCTGGGCTTTTTCTGGATTGGATCACGTAGTAATGAAGTACAACACTGAAACAGTCAATTAAACCTGGTTTCCATCAATATTTTAGAGGACAGCGCATGTTAGGTCTAGGTTAGGCCTGGGATTTGCCCTGATCAGGGTCATACTTTCGCAGTTTTAACATACATGTTGACCTGATCGAGGGTTTTTTCTGCTTTGGATCACGTAGTAAAGTGGTACCACACTGAAACAGTCCATCAAACCTGGTTTGGATCAATATTTTAGAGGATAACGCATGTTAGGTCTAGGTTAGGTCTGGGATTTTCGCTCATGAGACTCATACTTTCGCATTCTTCACATACTTGTTGAACGGATCCTGGGTTTTTTCTGGGTTGGTTCATGTAGTAATGTGGTACCACACTGAAACATTCAATTAAACCTGGTCTTGATAAATATTTTAGAGGATAACGCATGTTAGGTTTGGCTTAGGTCTAGGATTTGCCCCCAGCAGGCTCATACTTTCGCATATTTCTCATACTTCATGGCTAGATCCTGGGCTGTTTCTGGTTTGTATCACGTAGTAATGTGGTACCACGCTGAAACAGTCAATTAAACCTGGTTTCGATCAATATTTTAGAGGATAACGCAAGTTAGGTCTGGCATAGGTCTGGGATTCGCCCTCATCAGGCTCATACTTTCGCGTTTTTCACATACTTGTTGAACAGATCCTGGGTTTTTTCTGGTTTGTATCACGTAGTAGTGTGCTACCACACTGAAACAGTCCATTAAACCTGGTTTCGCTCAAATTTTTAGAGGATAACGCATGTTAGGTATAGATTAGGTCTGGGATTTGCTCTCACCAGACTCATACTTTCGCATTCCTCACATACTTGTTGAACGGATCCTGGGTTTTTTCTGGTTTGTATCACGTAGTAATGTGGAACCACACTGAAACAGTACATTAAACCTGGTTTGGATCAATATTTTAGAGGATAACGCATGTTAGGTCTAGGTTAGCCCTGGGATTTTCACCCATCAGACTCATACTTTCGCATTCTTCTTATACTTGTTGAACTGATCCTGGGTTTTTTCTGGTTTGGATCACGTAGTAATGTGGTACCACACTGAAACAGTCGATTAAACCTGGTTTCGATCAATATTTTAGAGGATAACGCAAGTTAGGTCTAGGTTAGGCCCGGGATTTTCACTCATCAGACTCATATTTCGCATTCTTCACATACTTGTTGAACGGATCCTGGGTTTTTTCTGGTTTGGATCACGTAGTAATGTGGGACCACACTGAATCAGTCAATTAAACCTGGTTTCGACCAATATTTTAGAGAATAATTCATGTTAGGTCTAGGTTAGGTCTGGGATTTTCTCTCATCAGGCTCATTCTTTCGCATATTTCTCATACTTGAGGGCTAGATCCTGGGCTTTTTCTGGATTGGATCACGTAGTAATGAAGTACAACACTGAAACAGTCAATTAAACCTGGTTTCCATCAATATTTTAGAGGACAGCGCATGTAAGGTCTAGGTTAGGCCTGGGATTTGCCCTGATCAGGGTCATACTTTCGCAGTTTTAACATACATGTTGACCTGATCGAGGGTTTTTTATGCTTTGGATCACGTAGTAAAGTGGTACCACACTGTAACAGTCCATTAAACCTGGTTTGGATCAATATTTTAGAGGATAACGCATGTTAGGTCTAGGTTAGGTCTGGGATTTTCGCTCATGAGACTCATACTTTCGCATTCTTCACATACTTGTTGAACGGATCCTGGGTTTTTTCTGGTTTGGTTCATGTAGTAATGTGGTACCACACTGAAACATTCAATTAAACCTGGTCTTGATAAATATTTTAGAGGATAACGCATGTTAGGTTTGGCTTAGGTCTAGGATTTGCCCCCAGCAGGCTCATACTTTCGCATATTTCTCATACTTCATGGCTAGATCCTGGGCTGTTTCTGGTTTGTATCACGTAGTAATGTGGTACCACGCTGAAACAGTCAATTAAACCTGGTTTCGATCAATATTTTAGAGGATAACGCAAGTTAGGTCTGGCATAGGTCTGGGATTCGCCCTCATCAGGCTCATACTTTCGCGTTTTTCACATACTTGTTGAACAGATCCTGGGTTTTTTCTGGTTTGTATCACGTAGTAGTGTGGTACCACACTGAAACAGTCCATTAAACCTGGTTTGGATCAATATTTTAGAGGATAACGCATGATAGGTCTAGGTTAGGTCTGGGATTTTCGCTCATGAGACTCATACTTTCGCATTCTTCACATACTTGTTGAACGGATCCTGGGTTTTTTCTGGTTTGGTTCATGTAGTAAAGTGGTACCACACTGAAACAGTCGATTAAACCAGGTTTCGATCAATATTTTTGAGGATAACGCATGTTAGGTCTAGGTTAGGCCTGGGATTTTCACTCATCAGACTCATACTTTCGCATTCTTCACATACCTGTTGAACGGATCCTGGGTTATTTCTGGTTTGGATCACGTAGTAATGTGGTACCACACTGAAACATTCAATTAAACCTGGTCTTGATAAATATTTTAGAGGATAACGCAAGTTAGGTCTGGGTTAGGTCTAGGATTTGCCCTCATCAGGCTCATACTTTCGCATATTTCTCATACTTCATGTCTAGATCCTGGGCTATTTCTGGATTGGATCACGTAGTAAAGTGGTACCACACTGAAACATACAATGAAACCTGGTCTGGATAAATATTTTAGAGGACAACGCATCTTAGGTCTGGGTTAGGTCTAAGATTCGCCCTCATCAGGCTCACAGTTTCGCGTTTTTCACATACTTGTTGAACGGATCCTGGGTTTTTTCTGGTTTGGTTCATGTAGTAATGTGGTACCACACTGATACAGTCGATTAAACCAGGTTTCGACCAATATATTAGAGGATAACGCATGTTAGGTCTAGATTAGGTCTGGGATTTGCTCTCATCAGGCTCATTCTTTCGCATATTTCTCATACTTGATGGCTATATCCTGGGCTTTTTCTGGATTGCATCACGTAGTAATGTAGTACCATACTGAAACAGTCAATGAAACCTGGTTTCCATCAATATTTTAGAGGACAACGCAAGTTAGGTCTAGGTAAGGCCTGAGATTTTCACTGATCAGACTCATACATTCGCATTCTTCACATACTTGTTGAACGGATCCTGGGTTTTTTCTGGTTTGGATCACGTAGTAATGTGGTACCACACTGAAACATTCAATGAAACCTGGTCTTGATAAATATTTTAGAGGATAACGCATGTTAGGTCTGGGTTAGGTCTAGGATTTGCCCCCAGCAGGCTCATACTTTCGCATATTTCTCATACTTCATGGCTAGATCCTGGTCTGTTTCTGGTTTGTATCACGTAGTAATGTGGTACCACGCTGAAACAGTCAATTAAACCTGGTTTCGATCAATATTTTAGAGGATAACGCAAGTTAGGTCTGGCATAGGTCTGGGATTCGCCCTCATCAGGCTCATACTTTCGCGTTTTTCACATACTTGTTGAACAGATCCTGGGTTTTTTCTGGTTTGTATCACGTAGTAGTGTGCTACCACACTGAAGCAGTCCATTAAACCTGGTTTCGCTCAAATTTTTAGAGGATAACGCATGTTAGGTCTAGATTAGGTCTGGGATTTGCTCTCACCAGACTCATACTTTCGCATTCCTCACATACTTGTTGAACGGATCCTGGGTTTTTTCTGGTTTGGATCACGTAGTAATGTGGTACCACACTGAAACATTCAATGAAACCTGGTCTTGATAAATATTTTAGAGGATAACGCATGTTAGGTCTGGGTTAGGTCTAGGATTTGCCCCCAGCAGGCTCATACTTTCGCATATTTCTCATACTTCATGGCTAGATCCTGGTCTGTTTCTGGTTTGTATCACGTAGTAATGTGGTACCACGCTGAAACAGTCAATTAAACCTGGTTTCGATCAATATTTTAGAGGATAACGCAAGTTAGGTCTGGCATAGGTCTGGGATTCGCCCTCATCAGGCTCATACTTTCGCGTTTTTCACATACTTGTTGAACAGATCCTGGGTTTTTTCTGGTTTGTATCACGTAGTAGTGTGGTACCACACTGAAACATTCAATTAAACCTGGTCTTGATAAATATTTTAGAGGATAACGCATGTTAGGTTTCGCTTAGGTCTAGGATTTGCCCCCAGCAGGCTCATACTTTCGCATATTTCTCATACTTCATGGCTAGATCCTGGGCTGTTTCTGGTTTGGATCACGTAGTAATTTGGTACCACACTGAAACAGTCAATTAAACCTGGTCTTGATAAATATTTTAGAGGATAACGCATGTTAGGTCTGGGATAGGTATGGGATTTGCCCTCATCAGACTCATACTTTCGCACACTTCACATACTCGTTGAACAGATCCTGGGTTATTTTCTGGTTTGGATCACATAGTAATGTGGTACCACACTGAAACAGTCGATTAAACCAGGTTTCGATCTATATTTTTGAGGATAACGCATGTTAGGTCTAGGTTAGGCCTGGGATTTTCACTCATCAGACTCATACTTTCGCATTCTTCACATACTTGTTGAACGGATCCCGGGTTTTTTCTGGTTTGGATCACGTTGTAATGTGGTTCCACACTGAAACAGTCAATTAAACCTGGTTTCGATCAATATTTTAGAGAATAATTCATGTTAGGTCTAGGTTAGGTCTGGGATTTGCTCTCAACAGGCTCATTCTTTCGCATATTTCTCATACATGTTGAACAGATCCTGGGTTTTTTCTGGTTTGGATCAGGTAGTAATGTGGGACCACACTGAAACAATCAATTAAACCTGGTTTCCATCAATATTTTAGAGGACAACGCAAGTTAGGTCTGGGATAGGTCTGGGATTTGCCCTCATCAGGCTCATACTTTCGCGTTTTTCACATACTTGTTGAACAGATCCTGGGTTTTTTCTGGTTTGGATCCCGTAGTAGTGTGGTACCACAATAAAACAGTCAATTAAACCTGGTTTCGATCAATATTTTAGAGGATATCGCAAGTTAGGTCTGGGATAGGTCTGGGATTTGCCCTCATCAGACTCATACTTTCGCACACTTGACATACTCGTTGATCAGATCCTGGGTTTTTTTCTGGTTTGGATCACGTAGTAATGTGGTACCACACTGAAACATTCAATGAAACCAGGTCTGGATAAATATTTTAGAGGATAACGCAAGTTAGGTCTGGGATAGGTCTGGGATTAGCCCTTATCAGACTCATACTTTCGCTTTCTTCACATACTCGTTGAACAGATCCTGTGTTATTTTCTGGTTTGGATCACATAGTAATGTGGTACCACACTGAAACAGTCGATTAAACCAGGTTTCGAACAATATTTTTGAGGATAACGCATGTTAGGTCTAGGTTAAGACTGGGATTTTCACTCATCAGACTCATACTTTCGCATTCTTCACATACTTGTTGAACGGATCCTAGGTTTTTTCTGCATTGTATCACGTAGTAATGTGGTACCACGCTGAAACAGTCAATTAAACCTGGTTTCGATCAATATTTTAGATGATAACGCAAGTTAGGTCTGGGATAGGTCTAGGATTTGCCCTCATCAGGCTCTTACTATCGCATATTTCTCATACTTCATGGCTAGATCCTGGGCTATGTCTGGATTGGATCACGTAGTAATGTGGTACCACACTGAAACATTCAATGAAACCAGGTCTGGATAAATATTTTAGAGGATAACGCAAGTTAGGTCTGGGATAGGTCTGGGATTAGCCCTTATCAGACTCATACTTTCGCTTTCTTCACATACTCGTTGAACAGATCCTGGGTTTTTTCTGGTTTGGATCACGTAGTAATGTGGTTCCACACTGAAACAGTCGGTTAAACCTGGTTTCGATCAATATTTTAGAGGATAACGCAAGATAGGTCTGGGATAGGTCTGGGATTTGCACTCATCAGACTCATACCTACGCACACTTCACATACTCGTTGAACAGATCCTGGGTTATTTTCTGGTTTGGATCACATAGTAATGTGGTACCAAACTGAAACAGTCAATTAAACCAGGTTTCGATCAATATTTTAGAGGATAACGCATGTTAGGTCTAGGTTAGCCCTGGGATTTTCACTCATCAGACTCGTACTTTCGCATTCTTCTTATACTTGTTGAACTGATCCAGGGTTTTTTCTGGTTTGGATCACGTAGTAATGTGGTACCACACTGAAACAGTCGATTAAACCTGGTTTCGATCAATATTTTAGAGGATAACGCAAGTTAAGTCTGGGATTGGTCTGGGATTTGACCTCATCAGACTCATACTTTCGCACACTTCACATACTCGTTGAACAGATCCTGGGTTATTTTCTGGTTCGGATCACATAGTAATGTGGTACCACACTGAAACAGCGAATTAAACCTGGTTTCGATCAATATTTTAGAGGATAACGCAAGTTAGGTCTAGGTTAGGCCTGGGATTTGCCCTCATCAGGCTCACAGTTTCGCGTTTTTCACATACTTGTCGAACAGATCCTGGGTTTTTTGTGGTTTGTATCACGTAGTAATGTGGTACCACACTGAAACAGTCGATTAAACCTGGTTTCGATCAATATTTTAGAGGATAACGCAAGTTAAGTCAGGGATTGGTCTGGGATTTGACCTCATCAGACTCATACTTTCGCACACTTCACATACTCGTTGAACAGATCCTGGGTTCTTTCTGGTTTGGATCACATAGTAACGTGGTACCACACTGAAACAGTCGATTAAACCAGGTTTCGATCAATATTTTCGAGGATAACGCATGTTAGGTATAGGTTAGGCCTGGGATTTTCACTCATCAGACTCATACTTTCGCATTCTTCACGTACTTGTAAAACGGATCCTGGGTTTTTTCTGGTTTGGATCACGTAGTAATGTGGGGCCACACTGAAACAGTCAATTAAACCTGGTCTTGATAAATATTTTAGAGGATAACGCATGTTAGGTCTGGGTCAGGTCTAGAATTTGCCCTCATCATGCTCATACTTTCGCATCTTTCTCATACATCATGGCTAGATCCTGGGCTATTTCTGGATTGTATCACGTAGTAATGTGGTACCACGCTGAAACTGTCGATTAAACCTGGTTCCGATCAATATTTTAGAGGATAACGCAAGTTAAGTCTGGGATTGGTCTGGGATTTGACCTCATCAGACTCATACTTTCGCACCCTTCACATACTTGTTGAACAGATCCTGGGTTTTTTCTGGTTTGGATCCCGTAGTAGTGTGGTACCACACTGAAACAGTCCATTAAACCTGGTTTCGCTCAATATTTTAGGGGATAACGCATGTTAGGTCTAGGTCAGGCCTGGGATTTTCACTCATCAGACTCATACTTTCGCATTCTTCACATACTTGTTGAACGGATCCTGGGTTTTTTCTGGTTTGGATCACGTAGTATTGTGGGTCCACACTGAAACAATCAATTAAACCTGGTCTTGATAAATATTTTAGAGGATAACGCATGTTAGGTCTGGGATAGGTATGGGATTTGCCCTCATCAGACTCATACTTTCGCACACTTCACATACTCGTTGAACAGATCCTGGGTTATTTTCTGGTTTGGATCACATAGTAATGTGGTACCACACTGAAACAGTCGATTAAACCAGGTTTCGATCAATATTTTTGAGGATAACGCATGTTAGGTCTAGGTTAGGCCTGGGATTTTCACTCATCAGACTCATACCTTCGCATTCTTCACATACTTGTTGAAGGTATCCTGGGTTTTTTCTGGTTCGGATCACGTTGTAGTGTGGGACCACACTGAAACAATCAATTAAACCTGGTCTTGATAAATATTTTAGAGGATAACGCCTGTTAGGTTTGGGTTAGGTCTAGGATTTGCCCTCAGCAGGCTCATACTTTCGCATATCTCTCATACTTCATGGCTAGATCCTGGGCTGTTTCTGGATTGTATCACGTAGTAATGTGGTACCACGCTGACACAGTCCATTAAACCTGGTTTCGATCAATATTTTAGAGGATAACGCAAGTTAGGTCTGGCATAGGTCTGGGATTCGCCCTCATCAGGCTCATACTTTCGCGTTTTTCACATACTTGTTGAACAGATGCTGGGTTTTTTCTGGTTTGTATCACGCAGTAGTGTGGTACCACACTGAAACAGTCCATTAAACCTGGTTTGGATGAATATTTTAGAGGATAACGCATGTAAGGTGTAGGTTAGCCCTGGGATTTTCACTCATCAGACTCATACTTTCGCATTCCTCGCATACTTGTTGAACTGATCCTGGGTTTTTTCTGGTTTGGATCACGCAGTAATGTGGTACCACACTGAAACAGACGATTAAACCTGGTTTCGATCAATATCTTAGAGGATAACGAAAGTTAAGTCTGGGATTGGTCTGGGATTTGACCTCATCAGGCTCATACGTTCGCGTTTTTCACATACTTGTTGAACAGATCCTGGTTTTTTTCCGGTTTGGATCCCGTAGTAGTGTGGTACCACACTGAAACAGTCCATCAAACCTGGTTTCGCTCAATATTTTAGGGGATAACGCATGTTAGGTCAAGGTTAGGTCTAAGATTTGCCCTCATCAGGCTCACAGTTTCGAGTTTTTCACATACCTGTTAAACAGATCCTGGGTTTTTTCTGGTTTGGATCACGAAGTAGTGTGGTACCACACTGAAACAGTCCATTAAACCTGGTTTCGCTCAATATTTTAGAGGATAACGCATGTTAGGTCTAGGTTGGGTCTGGGATTTGCTCTCATTAGGCTCATTCTTTCGCATATTTCTCATACTTGATGGCTAGATCATGGGCTTTTTCTGCATTGCATCACGTAGTTATGTAGTACCACACTGAAACAGTCAATGAAACCTGGTTTCCATCAATATTTTAGAGGACAACGCAAGTTAGGTCTAGGTAAGGCCTGAGATTTTCACTGATCAGACTCATAATTTCGCCTTCTTCACATACTTGTTGAACGGATCCTGGGTTTTTTATGGTTTGGAACACGTAGTAATGTGGTACCACACGGAAGCATTCAATTAAACCAGGTTTCGATCAATATTTTTGAGGATAACGCATGTTAGGTCTAGGTTAGGCCTGGGATTTTCACTCATCAGACTCATTCTTTCGCATTCTTCTTATACTTGTTGAACTGATCCAGGGTTTTTTCTGGTTTGGATCACGTAGTAATGTGGTACCACACTGAAACAGTCGATTAAACCTGGTTTCGATCAATATTTTAGAGGATAACGCAAGTTAAGTCTGGGATTGTTCTGGGATTTGACCTCATCAGACTCATACTTTCGCACACTTCACATACTCGTTGAACAGATCCTGGGTTATTTTCTGGTTCGGATCACATAGTAATGTGGTACCACACTGAAACAGTGATTAAACCAGGTTTAGATCAATATTTTTCAGGATAACGCATGTTAGGTCTAGGTTAGGCCTTTTTTTTTTTTTTTTTTTTTTTTTTTTTGTCGTGGGGAAAATCATCGAAAGACTCCCACCCACCTCCTTGGGGAGAGGTGGGAGGGGTGTGTGGGATTCCCCGCGCCCGTACAACGACAGGCGCGGGACCTAACCACTAAAAACTCCACGGTGACCCTTCGGCACGCTTTGGGAGGATACCGGGAATCGCTCGAAGCATTCTTCCGGTATCCTCCCCGTGCCCGCGCTTTCGCGCCCATCCCCCGGGGGGACAATCGGTCCCCCCAGTAGACACACTGCCTCATAGCGGCGGGACGGGGCCACTCCATCCCGCCGCTATCCATCCCGGGGCCGCGTTTAGTGGCGGTTGCGAGCCCCAACTCGCAACCGCCCGCGACCCCGTTTCCACCCCTCGGCGGCCGGGCGTTCATGGCCGCACCAGACCGCCGAGGGTGCCTCTCCTTGCGTCGGACCGGTAGGGGGAGGCACTCCTACCCCCAACCGGTCCGACCCGGCGCCGCCTGGCGGGAGGAGGGTCCCCTCAGGACCCCCCTCCCAGCCTGGGTCATCCGCCACGCCGAGGCGGCCGCCCGCGACGCCTCGCGACCGGGCGACGACCTCGGGCCACCGCACGAGCGCGAGCTTCAGCGCGCCGCTGAAGCTCGCGCTCCCTCCCCGCGGCCTCCTTCTGCAACATTACGTTCTCGCAGAAGGAGGCCACGGCCCTCCACTTCTCCTCGCTGCCGAGCATGGCGCGCACCACGCCCGGCAGCGAGACATCCCGCCCGACGACGCCGACCAGGACACGGCGCTCCCCCTCCCACGCGGGGCATACCGCCAGGGTATGATCCGCCGTGTCCTGCTCAGCGTCGCAGTGGCAGCAACGCGCCGTCGGCTCCTTCCCTATGCGGCACAGGTATCTTCCGAAGCTGCCATGCCCGGAAAATACCTGTGCCATCCGGTAGGTGAGGCTGCCATGGCCTCTGTCCAGCCACTCCTTCAGGAGTGGCCGAACCGCCCCGACAGTCCGGTGCCCCGCGGTTGGCAGAGCCAGCCGCTCCTACCACGCGAGCAACACGGACTGCCGGGCCTGGCGCTTCAAATCGCCCCAAGCAGGTTCCTGCCCGCCCGGGACCGCCCCCACCACCGCGCGACGGTCGACGCGGTGCCGGTACATCACCGCGTGCGACCGCGCGAGCAGGTCCATGGGCGGCATCCCCGCTAGAACCGTCGCCGCCTCATGTGACATGGTCCGATACCCGCGGACGACCCTGAGCGCCATGCGCCTCTGCACCCGACGCAGCATAGTCATGCTGCGCCGGGAGGCAGCCAGGTCGTCCGCCCAGACGGGGGCCCCGTATAGGGCCACCGACTGGACCATTGCCACATAGAGGCGACGAACTCGGCCCGCCGGGCCCCCCAGGTTGGGCAGGATCCGGCCCAGAGCCGCAACCATCCTTTCCAACCGGGGGACCAGGCAGCGGAAATGCTCCTCGAAACGCCAGTGGCTATCGAGGATCAGCCCCAGATACCTGATCTGGGGCTTCACCTCGATGTCAGCCCCACCCACCCGGATCAGAGGGGGTGGCGGATCCTGCCGAGGTGAATGAAACGCAATCACCTCGGTCTTATGGACCGCCACCGTCATCCCCATCCCCCTGATCCGGTCGACGACGCGTTGCGACCCCTCCTCCGCGCGACGCATGGCCCTCCCCCAGTGCGCCCCGACGGCCAGCACCGGTGTGTCATCCGCATAACACACCGTGCTGACGCCGTCGTGGAGGCCGGCCCGCAACACCGAGTCGTACGCGATGCTCCACAGGAGTGGCCCGAGGACCGACCCCTGCGGAACACCGCAGTACACCTCCCTCCGCATATCACCATCCCGGCCCGGATACTCGATCCACCTGCCGCGGAGATAATCCCCGACGACCGTCCTGAGACAAGGGGGGACTCGATGATATTCGAGTCCCCTCCTTATCCCTTCCCAGGGGAGGGTGTTAAAGGCATTGGCAATATCCAAGGATATTGCCAATGCCACCCCTCCCCGGGAGACGGCCGCCTCCGAGAGGGCCCTCACACGACCTATCGCGTCGATAGTCGATCGGCCCCCCCGGAAACCGAACTGGCAGTCGGCCAGACCGGGATCACCCCGCGACAGGTGCTCGACGAGGCGGGCAGCAATCACACGCTCGAAGAGCTTGCCCACCTCGTCGAGGAGACAAATGGGCCGGTATGCGGAGGGAGACTCCGCGGGCCGACCCTCCTTCCGGAGAAGGACCATCCTCGCCACCTTCCAACTGGGGGGGAATCGCCCGTCCCTCAGGCAGCGGTCGAACAACCGCCTGAGGTCGGCTCCAAGGACGCCCTGGGTCAGGACCCAAACCCGGCCGGGCACACCATCCGGACCCGGGGCCGTGTTACGAACCCCGAGCCGTCTGATGGCCGCTGCCAGCTCCTCCTGCGTGACCCCCAGCTCGGCCGTCCACTCCACTGGGACAGCCGCCGCCGCCGGAGGACGCGGTCCCCTCTCCCCAATTGGGAAGAGTGTATTGACCACGTCCTCCAGCAGCCGGGGGTCAAGACCCTCGGTGACGGGGGGCGCCCACGGGCGGAGCTTATTCAGCACCACCTTATATGGGCGCCCCCATGGATCGTCATCAAGGGTCAGGAGGAGCTCCTTCCATGCCCGGGTCTTGGCCCGTTTGATGGCGACCTGCAGAGCAACCCGCGCCACGCGGTATGCTCCATACAGGTCATCAGCTGCCCTCGCTCGCGCCACGCCGTCGCCTGTACGTTGACGACGGCGCGCGCGGGTGTACTGGCGTCGGGCGCGGACAGTCGCGACTCGCAACTCCGCGATCGCGTCCGACCACCAGTACACCGCCCGGCGAGGAGAAGCCCGCCCGACCCGAGGCATCGCCGCGTCGCAAATACCCGCGACCAATGCTCCGAGCCGGGCGACCTCCTCCTCTATGCTCGGCAACTCGGCCGCTCCCTGCGGCCAAGTTGCAGCGAGGGCAGCTGCCATCAGGGCGTCCTTGTCCAGGCGCCGAAGCGCCCAGCGGCGTGGTGGGGTGCCACGCAGGCGGCCGTGTCGGGATGCACTCGCGGCGGCAGAGACCTCCATCCGGATGTACCGGTGATCGGAGAGTGTCTCTGCCCCCGCGACCACGTGCCAACCCGACACCATGCGCACGGCGTTGGGGGTAGCGAATCCAACATCCACGATGGACCCCCCATATCGCCGCACGCATGTGTGCTCCGACCCCCGGTTCAATACCCGGAGGTCGAGCCCCGCCGCCCAATCGCCCAGGATCCCGCCGCGAACGGAGGTCCTGGGGGATCCCCAAGCCACCGACTTGGCATTAAAATCCCCCAGGACCAGCACCGGCCGGGCCGCGTAGCGCTGCACGCATGCCGCGACCTCGGCCAAGTACAGCTCGAACGCAGCGTGACCGCTACGGGGCGAAATGTAGCACCCCACCACAGCGACTCCCCCCCAGTCCACGGCGACGAATCCCCGACCGCGCTCCAACAAGGAGAACGGTGGGGACCCGTCGCCCCCTCCCCATACCGTCGCCACCAAGCCGTCCGCGTCGCCCACCCAATGAGGGTGATCAGGGACGCGGTACGGCTCGGCGGCGACCGCCAGGCCAACCCCCCACTCCGCGAGGACTTGGGACATCAAGTCCTGTGCCGCGCGGCAGTGGTTGAGGTTGGCCTGGAGGAGGAGGCGGGGCGGCATTAATTAATGGCCGCGCCAGCCTCCTCCCGGCCGTCCGTCCCCGTAGCACCGTCCACCTCCATGGAGGACGATGCCACCGCCCTCGGCACCGGAGCCGGTGCAGCCCGCCTCTTCCTCTCCTTCCGGGAGGGGGGGGAGCACTTCTTGCTCCCCACCCTGTGATCGGCTGGCCTCCCCATGTCCGCACACAGCGGGCAGTGGGGGGCCGCCGAGCACTGGCTCGCACGGTGCTCTTTGGCACCGCAGCGGTAACACTGACCGCTGCGGTCCACCGGTGAGGTGCACCACTGCCTCACGTGCCCCAATTCGAGGCAGCGGTGACACTGGAGCGGGCGCGGCGCGAGGATTTCCACTCGCGCCGAAACCCACCCCACCAACACCCTCCCGGATTCCGCCACCTTACGGGCGGCGGAGAGGGGGCACCGGGCCCACACCGACCCGAGGCCGGAGGGCGACCTGCGGATCTCTCCGATCCGCAGGTCCTCCACAGGACAGTCCCCCGCCCTCGCAAGGGCACGGGACACATCCTGTGCGCTGACCGAGTCGTCCAGCCCACAAACGCGCATCTCCGTGCGCTTCGTGGGCCGAGCGACCCGGACACCTCGCTCGCCCAGCTGCTCCCGGAGCCTCTGGGCGAGACGATCCGCCTTCGCGCCGCCTTCTGCACCGGGGATCTCCAGCAAGAGACCCCCGGTCACGGCCCTCTTCGCCCTCACGGAGGCGATGCCCAGCTCTTCCAGGGAGATATTCTCCCTGGCGAGCCGCATCGCCTCCGCGAGGGTCAGGCCGCCCCCCTGCGCAACGGTCAGCGTCACCGCTGCCGTTTTTGGGGGACGACCTGGTCGTGCCTTCCCGACCTTCGCGGCCTTTACCTTGGCCGGCGGCGGCGGAGGCGGAGGCTGCGGTTGCGAGGCCTTCCTCGCCGCCCGCTTCGCCTTCCGCCCCACCACCTCACTCCACGCCACCCCCCCTTGGGAGGGTGCTGTGGAGGACGCGACCACCGCGACCACGGGTACACCACCCCCCTTGGGGGTCGCGACCCGGGGCCCTGGTGCCGCAACGCTGGGCGGAGCCTTCACTCCGCCCTTCTTTGCCTTTCCCGACTGTACCGGAACAGGTCGGGGAGGCACCGCCTTCCTGCTGACCGCTCTCCCGGCGAGGAGCTCCTCCCGGAAGGCGGCCAGCTTGCCATCAATCATGTCCCCAATCCTCCTCAGAAGATCGTCTTCTTCACGGGCGGAGTGCGGGTGGAGGGGCCCGCGGTGCCCCGCACCACTGCCGCCGCACTCCGCTTATTTACCTCCGCCGATGGACGCGGCGGTGGAGGAGGAGGGAGGATGGGAGGGAGGGCCGCGCTGTTCCACAGCGCCTCTGCCCTCCTCCTCCCCTGTCGCTCCTCCTCCAACAGGAGCTGCAGACGGGCGTTCCGCCCTCTGAGCTCCCGCGCCGCCTCCCTCATTTCCTCCGCCGCGGCCTTCAGGGCCTCCGCGCCACCGCTTTTCTGCCCCTTAAAGGCGCAGGCAGCGGCGACTTTCTCCACCCGCCTCAGGGACGAGGAGATCCTCTCCGATATCTCCTCGGTCACCTCGTCCCTGAGGCAACTCAGCCTCACCGACGGGCTCATCGACCCGCCCACCTCGACGACGGCCTGCCCCGCCCTCTTCCTCTTAGAGCCTATGAGGCTCCTGGTGGAGGAGAAGAACGAGACTGACGCAGTCTCGTCGTCCTCCTCCACCTTCCACGAAGCCGGGCCAGGTGCTGGAGGCGGCGCGAGCGCCGTCACTCCAGCCCCAACACCGCCTTCGTCCTCCCCCTCTGACTTACCCCGACCCATCCCCGTTTTAATATTGAACTCCATAATATTCCCACGAGCAGGTCGGAAGAAAAGGTCCACCCGGGCAGAGCCGCCTTACCCGGGTAAGCCTATATACTCCGGGGGTTCGGCAGGTTCCCCGGAGGTGGTCGCTTGGGATTGGGCCTTCTCCCCCAACCATGCATCCCATCGCCGCGCACCATAGCTTAGGATTGGAGGGCGATTTTATAGAGTCGCCATACTCATGGCCCAGGCGGATAAGCCAAGACCCCCGTTCCTCCTGCCGTCACGTACCATTCACAAAACCAATAGGGAATTGTGAACGGGTCGTTGTGACGACCAACAGGAGGCTTACGGTGTGTGTATGACTCGGGTACCCCGGGTTCGTTAAGCCCGTACTGCAGCTGAAAGGCTGGCAGCCCCTGAGGGTAGGTTAGGCCTGGGATTTTCACCCATCAGACTCATACTTTCGCATTCTTCACATACTTGTTGAACGGATCCTGGGTTATTTTCTGGTTTGGATCACATAGTAATGTGGTACCACACTGAAACAGTCGATTAAACCAGGTTTCGATCAATATTTTTGAGGATAACGCATGTTAGGTCTAGGTTAGGCCTGGGATTTTCACTCATCAGACTCATACATTCGCATTCCTCACATACTTGTTAAACGGATCCTGGGTTTTTACTGGTTTGGATCACGTAGTAATGTGGTACCACACTGAAACAGTCGATTAAACCTGGTTTCGATCAATATTTTAGAGAATAATTCATGTTAGGTCTAGGTTAGGTCTGGGATTTGCGCTCATCAGGTTCATTCTTTCGCATATTTCTCATACTTGATGGCTAGATCCTGGGCTGTTTCTGGATTGTATGACGTAGTAATGTGGTACCACGCTGAAACAGCGAATTAAACCTGGTTTCGATCAATATTTTAGAGGATAACGCAAGTTAGGTCTAGGTTAGGCCTGGGATTTGCCCTCATCAGGGTCATACTTTCGCAGTTTTAACATACATGTTGACCTGATCGAGGGTTTTTTCTGCTTTGGATCACGTAGTAAAGTGGTACCACACTGAAACATTCAATTAAACCTGGTCTTGATAAATATTTTAGAGGATAACGCATGTTAGGTTTGGGTTAGGTCTAGGATTTGCCCTCATCAGGCTCACAGTTTCGCGTTTTTCACATACTTGTCGAACAGATCCTGGGTTTTTTGTGGTTTGGATCACGTAGTAATGTGGTACCACACTGAAACAGTCGATTAAACCTGGTTTCGATCAATATTTTAGAGGATAACGCAAGTTAAGTCAGGGATTGGTCTGGGATTTGACCTCATCAGACTCATACTTTCGCACACTTCACATACTCGTTGAACAGATCCTGGGTTACTTTCTGGTTTGGATCACATAGTAATGTGGTACCACACTGAAACAGTCGATTAAACCAGGTTCCGATCAATATTTTTGAGGATAACGCATGTTAGGTCTAGGTTAGGCCTGGGACTTTCACTCATCAGACTCATACTTTCGCATTCTTCACATACTTGTTGAAGGTATCCTGGGTTTTTTCTGGTTTGGATCACGTTGTAGTGTGGGACCACACTGAAACAACCAATTAAACCTGGTCTTGATAAATATTTTAGAGGATAACGCCTGTTAGGTTTGGGTTAGGTCTAGGATTTGCCCTCAGCAGGCTCATACTTTCGCATATCTCTCATACTTCATGGCTAGATCCTGGGCTGTTTCTGGATTGTATCACGTAGTAATGTGGTACCACGCTGACACAGTCAATTAAACCTGGTTTCGATCAATATTTTAGAGGATAACGCATGTTAGGTCAAGGTTAGGTCTAAGATTTGCCCTCATCAGGCTCACAGTTTCGAGTTTTTTACATACCTGTTAAACAGATCCTGGGTTTTTTTCTGGTTTGGATCACGAAGTAGTGTGGTACCACACTGAAACAGTCCATTAAACCTGGTTTCGCTCAATATTTTAGAGGATAACGCATGTTAGGTCTAGGTTGGGTCTGGGATTTGCTCTCATTAGGCTCATTCTTTCGCATATTTCTCATACTTGATGGCTAGATCATGGGCTTTTTCTGCATTGCATCACGTAGTTATGTAGTACCACACTGAAACAGTCAATGAAACCTGGTTTCCATCAATATTTTAGAGGACAACGCAAGTTAGGTCTAGGTAAGGCCTGAGATTTTCACTGATCAGACTAATAATTTCGCCTTCTTCACATACTTGTTGAACGGATCCTGGGTTTTTTCTGGTTTGGAACACGTAGTAATGTGGTACCACACTGAAACATTCAATTAAACCTGGTCTTGATAAATATTTTAGAGAATAACGCATGTTAGGTCAGGGTTAGGTCTAGGATTTGCCCTCATCAGGCTCATACTTTCGCATATTTCTCATACTTCATGGCTAGATCCTGGGCTATTTCTGGATTGGATCACGTAGTAAAGTGGTACCACACTGAAACATTCAATGAAACCTGGTCTGGATAAAAATTTTAGAGAATTACGCATGTTAGGTCAAGGTTAGGTCTAAGATTTGCCCTCATCAGGCTCACAGTTTCGCGTTTTTCACATACTTGTTGAACAGATCCTGGGGTTTTTCTGGCTTGATTCACGCAGTAGTATGGTACCACACTGAAACAGTCGATTAAACCTGGTTTCGATGAATATATTAGAGAATAATTCATGTTAGGTCTAGGTTAGGTCTGAGATTTGCTCTCATCAGGCTCATTCTTTCGCATATTTCTCATACTTGATGGCTAGATCCTGGGCTTTTTCTGGATTGCATCAGGTAGTATTGAAGTACAACACTGAAACAGTCAATTAAACCTGGTTTCCATCAATATCTTAGAGGACAACGCAAGTTAGGTCTGGGATTGTTCTGGGATTTGCCCTCATCAGGTTCATACTTTCGCGTTTTTCACATACTTGTTGAACAGATCCTGGGTTTTTTCTGGTTTGGATCACGTAGTAGTGTGGTACCACACTGAAACAGTCCATTAAACCTGGTTTGGATCAATATTTTAGAGAATAACGCATGTTAGGTCTAGGTTGGGTCTGGGATTTGCTCTCATTAGGCTCATTCTTTCGCATATTTCTCATACTTGATGGCTAGATCATGGGCTTTTTCTGCATTGCATCACGTAGTTATGTAGTACCACACTGAAACAGTCATTGAAACCTGGTTTCCATCAATATTTTAGAGGACAACGCAAGTTAGGTCTAGGTAAGGCCTGAGATTTTCACTGATCAGACTCATAATTTCGCCTTCTTCACATACTTGTTGAACGGATCCTGGGTTTTTTCTAGTTTGGAACACGTAGTAATGTGGTACCACACTGAAACATTCAATTAAACCTGGTCTTGATAAATATTTTAGAGAACAACGCATGTTAGGTCAGGGTTAGTTCTAGGATTTGCCCTCATCAGGCTCATACTTTCGCATATTTCTCATACTTCATGGCTAGATCCTGGGCTGTTTCTGGATTGTATCACGTAGTAATGTGGTACCACGCTGACACAGTCAATTAAAACTGGTTTCGATCAATATTTTAGAGGATAACGCATGTAAGGTCTAGGTTAGCCCTGGGATTTTCACTCAACAGACTCATACTTTCGCATTCTTCTCATACTTGATGGCTAGATCCTGGGCTTTTTCTGGATTGCATCACGTAGTAATGAAGTACAACACTGAAACAGTCAATTAAACCTGGTTTCCATCAATATCTTAGAGGACAACGCAAGTTAGGTCTGGGATTGGTCTGGGATTTGCCCTCATTAGGATCATACTTTCGCGTTTTTCACATACTTGTTGAACAGATCCTGGGTTTTTTCTGGTTTGGATCACGTAGTAGTGCGGGACCACACTGAAACAGTCCATTAAACCTGGTTTGGATCAATATTTTAGAGAACAACGCATGTTAGGTCTAGGTTAGGTCTGGGATTTTCGCTCATGAGACTCATACTTTAGCATTCTTCACATACTTGTTGAACGGATCCTGGGTTTTTTCTGGTTTGGTTCAGGTAGTAATGTGGTACCACACTGAAACATTCAATTAAACCTGGTCTTGATAAATATTTTAGAGGATAACGCAAGTTAGGTCTGGCATAGGTCTGGGATTCGCCCTCATCAGGCTCATACTTTCACGTTTTTCACATACTTGTTGAACAGATCCTGGGTTTTTTCTGGTCTGTATCACGTAGTAGTGTGGTACCACACTGAAACAGTCCATTAAACCTGGTTTGGATCAATTGTTTAGAGGATAACGCATGTTAGGTCTAGGTTAGCCCTCGGATTTTCACTCATCAGACTCATACTTTCGCATTCTTCACATACTTGTTGAACGGATCCTGGGTTTTTTCTGGTTTGGATCACGTAGTAATGTGGTGCCACACTGAAACAGTCGATTCAACCTGGTTTTGATCAATATTTTAGAGGATAACGCATAGTTAGGTTTGGGATAGGTCTGGGATTTGACCTCATCAGACTCATACTTTCGCACACTTCACATACTCGTTGAACAGATCCTGGGTTATTTTCTGGTTTGGATCACATAGTAATGTGGTACCACACTGAAACAGTCGATTAAACCTGGTTTCGATGAATATTTTAGTGAATAATTCATGTTAGGACAAGGTTAGGTCTGGGATTTGCTCTCATCAGGCTCGTTCTTTCGCATATTTCTCATACTTGATGGCTAGATCCTGGGCTTTTTCTGGATTGCATCACGTAGTAATGAAGTACAACACTGAAACAGTCAATTAAACCTGGTTCCCATCAATATCTTAGAGGACAGCGCAAGTTAGGTCTGGGATAGGTCTGGGATTTGACCACATCAGGCTCATACTTTCGCACAATTCACATACTTGTTGAACACATCCTGGGTTTTTTCTGGTTTGGATCCCGTAGTAGTGAGGTACCACACTGAAACAGTCCATTAAACCTGGTTTCGCTCAATATTTTAGAGGATAACGCATGTTAGGTCTAGGTCAGGCCTGGGATTTTCACTCATCAGACTCATACTTTCGCATTCTTCACATACTTGTTGAACGGATCCTGGGTTTTTTCGGGTTTGGTTCACGTAGTAATGTGGGTCCACACTGAAACAATCAATTAAACCTGGTCTTGATAAATATTTTAGAAGATAACGCATGTTAGGTCTGGGATAGGTATGGGATTCGCCCTCATCAGACTCATACTTTCGCACACTTCACATACTCGTTGAACAGATCCTGGGTTATTTTCTGGTTTGGATCACATAGTAATGTGGTACCACACTGAAACAGTCGATTAAACCAGGTTTCGATCAATATTTTTGAGGATAACGCATGTTAGGGCTAGGTTAGGCCTGGGATTTTCACTCATCAGACTCATACTTTCGCATTCTTCACATACTTGTTGAACTGATCCTGGGTTTTTTCTGGTTTGGATCACGTTGTAGTGTGGGACCACACTGAAACAATCAATTAAACCTGGTCTTGATAAATATTTTAGAGGATAACGCATGTTAGGTTTGGGTTAGGTCTAGGATTTGCCCTCAGCAGGCCCATACTTTCGCATATCTCTCATACTTCATGGCTAGATCCTGGGCTGTTTCTGGATTGTGTCACGTAGTAATGTGGTACCACGCTGAAACAGTCAATTAAACCTGGTTTCGATCAATATTTTAGAGGATAACGCAAGTTAGGTCTGGCATAGGTCTGGGATTCGCCCTCATCAGGCTCATAATCTCGCGTTTTTCACATACTTGTTGAACAGATCCTGGGTTTTTTCTGGTTTGTATCACGCAGTAGTGTGGTACCACACTGAAACAGTCCATTAAACCTGGTTTGGATGAATATTTTAGAGGATAACGCATGTTAGGTCAAGGTTAGGTCTAAGATTTGCCCTCATCAGGCTCACAGTTTCGAGTTTTTCACATACTTGTTGAACAGATCCTGGGTTTTTTCTGGTTTGGATGACGAAGTAGTGTGGTACCACACTGAAACAGTCCATTAAACCTGGTTTCGCTCAATATTTTAGCGGATAACGCATGTTAGGTCTAGGTTAGGTCTGGGATTTGCTCCCATTAGGCTCATACTTTCGCATATTTCTCATACTTGATGGCTAGATCATAGGCTTTTTCTGGATTGCATCACGTAGTAATGTAGTACCACACTGAAACAGTCAATGAAACCAGGTTTCCTTCGATATTTTAGAGGACAACGCAAGTTAGGTCTAGGTAAGGCCTGAGATTTTCACTGATCAGACTCATACTTTCGCCTTCTTCACATACTTGTTGAACGGATCCTGGGTTTTTTCTGGTTTGGAACACGTAGTAATGTGGTACCACACTGAAACATTCAATTAAACCTGGTCTTGATAAATATTTTAGAGAATAACGCATGTTAGGTCTGGGTTAGGTCTAGGATTTGCCCTCATCAGGCTCATACTTTCGCATATTTCTCATACTTCATGGCTAGATCCTGGGCTATTTCTGGATTGTATCACGTAGTAAAGTGGTACCACACTGAAACATTCAATGAAACCTGGTCTGGATAAAAATTTTAGAGGATAACGCATGTCAGGTCAAGGTTAGGTCTAAGATTTGCCCTCATCAGGCTCACAGTTTCGCGTTTTTCACATACTTGTCGAACAGATCCTGGGTTTTTTGTGGTTTGGATCACGTAGTAATGTGGTACCACACTGAAACATTCAATTAAACCTGGTCTTGATAAATATTTTAGAGGATAACGCATGTTAGGTCTGGGATAGGTCTGGGATTAGCCCTCATCAGACTCATACTTTCGCACACTTCACATACTCGTTGACGAGATCCTGGGTTATTTTCTGGTTTGGATCACATAGCAATGTGGTACCACACTGAAACAGTCGATTAAACCTGGTTTCGGTCAATATTTTTGAGGATAACGCATGTTAGGTCTGGGATAGGTCTGGGATTAGCCCTCATCAGACTCATACTTTCGCTTTCTTCACATACTTGTTGAACGGATCCTGGGCTTTTTCTGGATTGCATCACGTAGTAATGTAGTACCACACTGAAACAGTCAATGAAACCTTGTTTCCATCAATATTTTAGAGGACAACGCAAGTTAGGTCTAGGTAAGGCCTGAGATTTTCACTGATCAGACTCATACATTCGCATTCTTCACATACTTGTTGAACGGATCCTGGGTTTTTTCTGGTTTGGATCACGTAGTAATGTGGTACCACACTGAAACATTCAATTAAACCTGGTCTTGATAAATATTTTAGAGGATAACGCATGTTAGGTCTGGGTTACGTCTAGGATTTGCCCTCATCAGGCTCATACTTTCGCATATTTCTCATACTTCATGGCTAGATCCTGGGCTGTTTCTGCATTGTATCACGTAGTAATGTGGTACCACGCTGAAACAGTCAATTAAACCTGGTTTCGATCAATATTTTAGAGGATAACGCAAGTTAGGTCTGGGATAGGTCTAGGATTTGCCCTCATCAGGCTCTTACTATCGCATATTTCTCATACTTCATGGCTAGATCCTGGGCTATTTCTGGATTGGATCACGTAGTAAAGTGGTACCACACTGAAACATTCAGTGAAACCTGTTCTGGATAAATATTTTAGAGGATAACGCATCTTAGGTCTGGGTTAGGTCTAAGATTTGCCCTCATCAGGCTCACAGTTTCGCGTTTTTCACATACTTGTTGAACGGATCCTGGGTTTTTTCTGGTTTGGGTCACGTAGTAATGTGGTACCACACAGAAACAGTCAATTAAACCTGGTTTCAACCAATATTTTAGAGAATAATTCATGTTAGGTCTAGGTTAGGTCTGGGATTTGCTCTCATCAGGCTCATACTTTCGCACACTTCACATACTTGTTGAACGGATCCTGGGTTTTTTCTCGTTTGGATCACGTAGTAGTGTGGTACCACACTGAAACAGTCCATTAAACCTGGTTTCGCTCAATATTTTAGAGGATAACGCATGTTAGGTCTACGTCAGTCCTGTGATTTTCACTCATCAGACTCATACTTTCGGATTCTTCACATACTTGTTGAACGGATCCTAGGTTTTTTCAGGTTTGGATCACGTAGTAATGTGGGTCCACACTGAAACAATCAATTAAACCTGGTCTTGATAAATATTTTAGAGGATAACGCATGTTAGGTCTGGGTTACGTCTAGGATTTGCCCTCATCAGGCTCATACTTTCGCATATTTCTCATACTTCATGGCTAGATCCTGGGCTGTTTCTGCATTGTATCACGTAGTAATGTGGTACCACGCTGAAACAGTCAATTAAACCTGGTTTCGATCAATATTTTAGAGGATAACGCAAGTTAGGTCTGGGATAGGTCTAGGATTTGCCCTCATCAGGCTCTTACTATCGCATATTTCTCATACTTCATGGCTAGATCCTGGGCTATTTCTGGATTGGATCACGTAGTAAAGTGGTACCACACTGAAACATTCAATGAATCCTGGTCTGGACAAATATTTTAGAGGACAACGCATCTTAGGTCTGGGTTAGGTCTAAGATTTGCCCTCATCAGGCTCACAGTTTCGCGTTTTTCGCATACTTGTTGAACAGATCCTGGGTTTTTTCTGGTTTGGATCACGTAGTAATGTGGTACCACACTAAAACAGTCAATTAAACCTGGTTTCGATCAATATTTTAGAGGATCACGCAAGCTAGGTCTGGGATAGGTCTGGGGTTAGCCCTCATCAGACTCATACTTTCGCACGCTTCACATACTTGATGGCTAGATCCTGAGCTTTTTCTGGATTGCATCACGTAGTAATGTAGTACCACACTGAAACAGTCAATGAAACCTGGTTTCCATCAATATTTTAGAGGACAACGCGAGTTAGGTCTAGGTAAGGCCTGAGATTTTCACAGATCTGACTCATACATTCGCATTCTTCACATACTTGTTGAACGGATCCTGGGTTTTTTCTGGTTTGGTTCACGTAGTAATGTGGGTCCACACTGAAACAATCAATTAAACCTGGTCTTGATAAATATTTTAGAGGATAACGCATGTTAGGTCTGGGATAGGTCTGGGATTTGCCCTCATCAGACTCATACTTTCGCACACTTCACATACTCGTTGAACAGATCCTGCGTTATTTTCTGGTTTGGATCACATAGTAATGTGGTACCACACTGAAACATTCAATTAAACCTGGTCTTGATAAATATTTTAGAGGATAACGCATGTTAGGTCTGGGTTACGTCTAGGATTTGCCCTCATCAGGCTCATACTTTCGCATATTTCTCATACTTGATGGCTATATCCTGGGCTATTTCTGGATTGGATCACGTAGTAAAGTGGTACCACACTGAAACACTCAATGAAACCTGGTCTGGATAAATATTTTAGAGGATAACGCATCTTAGGTCTGGGTTACGTCTAAGATTTGCCCTCATCAGGCTCACAGTTTCGCGTTTTTCACATACTTGTTGAACAGATCCTGGGTTTTTTCTGGTTTGGAACACGTAGTAATGTGGTACCACACTAAAACAGTCAATTAAACCAGGTTTCGATCAATATTTTAGAGGATAACGCATGTTAGGTCTGGGTTACGTCTAGGATTTGCCCCCATCAGGCTCATACTTTCGCATATATCTCATACTTCATGGCTATATCCTGGGCTATTTCTGGATTGGATCACGTAGTAAAGTGGTACCACACTGAAACACTCAATGAAACCTGGTCTGGATAAATATTTTAGAGGATAACGCATCTTAGGTCTGGGTTAGGTCTAAGATTTGCCCTCATCAGGCTCACAGTTTCGCGTTTTTCACATACTTGTTGAACAGATCCTGGGTTTTTTCTGGTTTGGATCACGTAGTAATGTGGTACCACACTAAAACAGTCAATTAAACCTGGTTTCGGTCAATATTTTTGAGGATAACGCATGTTAGGTCTGGGATAGGTCTGGGATTAGCCCTCATCAGACTCATACTTTCGCTTTCTTCACATACTTGTTGAACGGATCCTGGGCTTTTTCTGTATTGCATCACGTAGTAATGTAGTACCACACTGAAACAGTCAATGAAACCTTGTTTCCATCAATATTTTAGAGGACAACGCAAGTTAGGTCTAGGTAAGGCCTGAGATTTTCACTGATCAGACTCATACATTCGCATTCTTCACATACTTGTTGAACGGATCCTGGGTTTTTTCTGGTTTGGATCACGTAGTAATGTGGTACCACACTGAAACATTCAATTAAACCTGGTCTTGATAAATATTTTAGAGGATAACGCATGTTAGGTCTGGGTTACGTCTAGGATTTGCCCTCATCAGGCTCATACTTTCGCATATTTCTCATACTTCATGGCTAGATCCTGGGCTGTTTCTGCATTGTATCACGTAGTAATGTGGTACCACGCTGAAACAGTCAATTAAACCTGGTTTCGATCAATATTTTAGAGGATAACGCAAGTTAGGTCCGGGATAGGTCTAGGATTTGCCCTCATCAGGCTCTTACTATCGCATATTTCTCATACTTCATGGCTAGATCCTGGGCTATTTCTGGATTGGATCACGTAGTAAAGTGGTACCACACTGAAACATTCAGTGAAACCTGTTCTGGATAAATATTTTAGAGGATAACGCATCTTAGGTCTGGGTTAGGTCTAAGATTTGCCCTCATCAGGCTCACAGTTTCGCGTTTTTCACATACTTGTTGAACGGATCCTGGGTTTTTTCTGGTTTGGGTCACGTAGTAATGTGGTACCACACAGAAACAGTCAATTAAACCTGGTTTCAACCAATATTTTAGAGAATAATTCATGTTAGGTCTAGGTTAGGTCTGGGATTTGCTCTCATCAGGCTCATACTTTCGCACACTTCACATACTTGTTGAACGGATCCTGGGTTTTTTCTCGTTTGGATCACGTAGTAGTGTGGTACCACACTGAAACAGTCCATTAAACCTGGTTTCGCTCAATATTTTAGAGGATAACGCATGTTAGGTCTACGTCAGTCCTGTGATTTTCACTCATCAGACTCATACTTTCGGATTCTTCACATACTTGTTGAACGGATCCTAGGTTTTTTCAGGTTTGGATCACGTAGTAATGTGGGTCCACACTGAAACAATCAATTAAACCTGGTCTTGATAAATATTTTAGAGGATAACGCATGTTAGGTCTGGGATAGGTCTGGGATTTGCCCTCATCAGACTCATACATTCGCACACTTCACATACTCGTTTGACAGATCCTGCGTTATTTTCTGGTTTGGATCACATAGTAATGTGGTACCACACTGAAACATTCAATTAAACCTGGTCTTGATAAATATTTTATAGGATAACGCATGTTAGGTCTGGGTTAGGTCTAGGATTTGCCCTCATCAGGCTCATACTTTCGCATATTTCTCATACTTCATGGCTAGATCCTGGGCTATTTCTGGATTGGATCACGTAGTAAAGTGGTACCACACTGAAACATTCAATGAATCCTGGTCTGGACAAATATTTTAGAGGACAACGCATCTTAGGTCTGGGTTAGGTCTAAGATTTGCCCTCATCAGGCTCACAGTTTCGCGTTTTTCACATACTTGTTGAACAGATCCTGGGTTTTTTCTGGTTTGGATCACGTAGTAATGTGGTACCACACTAAAACAGTCAATTAAACCTGGTTTCGATCAATATTTTAGAGGATCACGCAAGCTAGGTCTGGGATAGGTCTGGGGTTAGCCCTCATCAGACTCATACTTTCGCACGCTTCACATACTTGATGGCTAGATCCTGAGCTTTTTCTGGATTGCATCACGTAGTAATGTAGTACCACACTGAAACAGTCAATGAAACCTGGTTTCCATCAATATTTTAGAGGACAACGCGAGTTAGGTCTAGGTAAGGCCTGAGATTTTCACAGATCTGACTCATACATTCGCATTCTTCACATACTTGTTGAACGGATCCTGGGTTTTTTCTGGTTTGGTTCACGTAGTAATGTGGGTCCACACTGAAACAATCAATTAAACCTGGTCTTGATAAATATTTTAGAGGATAACGCATGTTAGGTCTGGGATAGGTCTGGGATTTGCCCTCATCAGACTCATACTTTCGCACACTTCACATACTCGTTGAACAGATCCTGCGTTATTTTCTGGTTTGGATCACATAGTAATGTGGTACCACACTGAAACATTCAATTAAACCTGGTCTTGATAAATATTTTAGAGGATAACGCATGTTAGGTCTGGGTTACGTCTAAGATTTGCCCTCATCAGGCTCACAGTTTCGCGTTTTTCACATACTTGTTGAACAGATCCTGGGTTTTTTCTGGTTTGGAACACGTAGTAATGTGGTACCACACTAAAACAGTCAATTAAACCAGGTTTCGATCAATATTTTGGAGGATAACGCAAGTTAGGTCTGGGATAGGTCTGGGATTTGCTCTCATCAGGCTCATTCTTTCGCATATTTCTCATACTTGATGGCTAGATCCTGAGCTTTTTCTGGATTGCATCACGTAGTAATGTGGTACCACACTAAAACAGTCAATTAAACCTGGTTTCGATCAATATTTTAGAGGATCACGCAAGCTAGGTCTGGGATAGGTCTGGGGTTAGCCCTCATCAGACTCATACTTTCGCACGCTTCACATACTTGATGGCTAGATCCTGAGCTTTTTCTGGATTGCATCACGTAGTAATGTAGTACCACACTGAAACAGTCAATGAAACCTGGTTTCCATCAATATTTTAGAGGACAACGCGAGTTAGGTCTAGGTAAGGCCTGAGATTTTCACAGATCTGACTCATACATTCGCATTCTTCACATACTTGTTGAACGGATCCTGGGTTTTTTCTGGTTTGGTTCACGTAGTAATGTGGGTCCACACTGAAACAATCAATTAAACCTGGTCTTGATAAATATTTTAGAGGATAACGCATGTTAGGTCTGGGATAGGTCTGGGATTTGCCCTCATCAGACTCATACTTTCGCACACTTCACATACTCGTTGAACAGATCCTGCGTTATTTTCTGGTTTGGATCACATAGTAATGTGGTACCACACTGAAACATTCAATTAAACCTGGTCTTGATAAATATTTTAGAGGATAACGCATGTTAGGTCTGGGTTACGTCTAAGATTTGCCCTCATCAGGCTCACAGTTTCGCGTTTTTCACATACTTGTTGAACAGATCCTGGGTTTTTTCTGGTTTGGAACACGTAGTAATGTGGTACCACACTAAAACAGTCAATTAAACCAGGTTTCGATCAATATTTTGGAGGATAACGCAAGTTAGGTCTGGGATAGGTCTGGGATTTGCTCTCATCAGGCTCATTCTTTCGCATATTTCTCATACTTGATGGCTAGATCCTAAGCTTTTTCTGGATTGCATCACGTAGTAATGTAGTACCACACTGAAACAGTCAATGAAACCTTGTTTCCACCATTATTTTAGAGGACAACGCAAGTTAGGTCTAGGTAAGGCCTGAGATTTTCACTGATCAGACTCATACATTCGCATTCTTCACATACTTGTTGAACGGATCCTGGGTTTTTTCTGGTTTGGATCACGTAGTTATGTGGGTCCACACTGAAACAATCAATTAAACCTGGTCTTGATAAATATTTTAGAGGATAACGCATGTTAGGTCTGGGATAGGTCTGGGATATGCCCTCATCAGACTCATACTTTCGCACACTTCACATACTCGTTGAACAGATCCTGGGTTATTTTCTGGTTTGGATCACATAGTAATGTGGTACCAAACTGAAACAGTCGATTAAACCAGGTTTCGATCAATATTTTTGAGGATAACGCATGTTAGGTCTAGGTTAGGCCTGGGATTTTCACTCATCAGACTCATACTTTCGCATTCCTCACATACTTGTTGAACGGATCCTGTGTTTTGTCTGGCTTGTATCACGTAGTAATGTGCTACCACACTGAAACAGTCCATTAAACCTGGTTTGGATCAATATTTTAGAGGATAACGCATGTTAGGTCTAGGTTAGCCCTGGGATTTTCACTCATCAGACTCATACTTTCGCATACTTCTTATACTTGTTGAACTGATCCTGGGTTTTTTCTGGTTTGGATCACGTAGTAATGTGGTACCACACTGAAACAGTCGATTAATCCTGGTTTCGATCAATATTTTAGAGGATAACGCAAGTTAAGTCTCGGATTGGTCTGGGATTTGACCTCATCAGGCTCATACTTTCGCGTTTTTCACATACTTGTTGAACGGATCCTGGGTTTTTTCTGGTTTGGTTCACGTAGTAATGTGGGTCCACACTGAAACAATCAATTAAACCTGGTCTTGATAAATATTTTAGAGGATAACGCATGTTAGGTCTGGGTTACGTCTAGGATTTGCCCTCATCAGGCTCATACTTTCGCATATTTCTCATACTTGATGGCTATATCCTGGGCTATTTCTGGATTGGATCACGTAGTAAAGTGGTACCACACTGAAACACTCAATGAAACCTGGTCTGGATAAATATTTTAGAGGATAACGCATCTTAGGTCTGGGTTAGGTCTAAGATTTGCCCTCATCAGGCTCACAGTTTCGCGTTTTTCACATACTTGTTGAACAGATCCTGGGTTTTTTCTGGTTTGGATCACATAGTAATGTGGTACCACACTGAAACAGTCGATTAAACCAGGTTTCGATCAATATTTTTGAGGGTAACGCATGTTAGGTCTAGGTTAGGCCTGGGATTTTCACTCATCAGACTCATACTTTCGCATTCCTCACATACTTGTTGAACGGATCCTGTGTTTTGTCTGGCTTGTATCACGTAGTAATGTGGTACCACACTGAAACAGTCGATTAATCCTGGTTTCGATCAATATTTTAGAGGATAACGCAAGTTAAGTCTCGGATTGGTCTGGGATTTGACCTCATCAGGCTCATACTTTCGCGTTTTTCACATACTTGTTGAACGGATCCTGGGTTTTTTCTGGTTTGGTTCACGTAGTAATGTGGGTCCACACTGAAACAATCAATTAAACCTGGTCTTGATAAATATTTTAGAGGATAATGCATGTTAGGTCTGGGATAGGTCTGGGATTTGCCCTCATCAGACTCATACTTTCGCACACTTCACATACTCGTTGAACAGATCCTGGGTTATTTTCTGGTTTGGATCACATAGTAATGTGGTACCACACCGAAACAGTCGATTAAACCAGGTTTCGATCAATATTTTTGAGGACAACGCATGTTAGGTCTAGGTAAGGCCTGAGATTTTCACTGATCAGACTCATAATTTCGCACACTTCACATACTCGTTGAACAGATCCTGGGTTATTTTCTGGTTTGGATCACATAGTAATGTGGTACCACACTGAAACAGTCGATTAAACCAGGTTTCGATCAATATTTTTGAGGACAACGCATGTTAGGTCTAGGTTAGGCCTGGGATTTTCACTCATCAGACTCATACTTTCGCATTCCTCACATACTTGTTGAACGGATCCTTTGTTTTGTCTGGCTTGTATCACGTAGTAATGTGGTACCACACTGAAACAATCAATTAAACCTGGTTTCCATCAATATTTTAGAGGACAACGCAAGTTAGGTCTAGGTAAGGCCTGAGATTTTCACTGATCAGACTCATACTTTCGCATTCTTCTTATACTTGTTGAACCGATCCTGGGTTTTTTCTGGTTTGGATCACGTAGTAATGTGGTACCACACTGAAACAGTCGATTAAACCTGGTTTCGATCAATATTTTAGAGGATAACGCATGTTAGGTCTGGGATTTGCCCTCATCAGACTGATACTTTCGCATTCTTCACATACTTGTTGAACTGAAACTGGGTTTTTTCTGGTTTGGATCACGTAGTAATGTGGTTCCACACTGAAACAGTCGGTTAAACCTGGTTTCGATCAATATTTTAGTGGATAACGCAAGTTAGGTCTGGGATAGGTCTGGGATTTGCCCTCATCAGACTCATACCTACGCACACTTCACATACTCGTTGAACAGATCCTGGGTTTTTTTCTGGTTTGGATCACATAGTAATGTGGGTCCACACTGAAACAATCAATTAAACCTGGTTTCCATCAATATTTTAGAGGACAACGCAAGTTAGGTCTAGGTAAGGCCTGAGATTTTCACTGATCAGACTCATACTTTCGCACACTTCACATACTCGTTGAACAGATCCTGGGTTATTTTCTGGTTTGGATCACATAGTAATGTGGTACCACACTGAAACAGTCGATTAAACCTGGTTTCGATCAATATTTTAGAGAATAATTCATGTTAGGTCTAGGTTAGGTCTGGGATTTGCTCTCATCAGGCTCGTTCTTTCGCATATTTCTCATACTTGATGGCTAGATCCTGGGCTTTTTCTGGATTGCGTCACGTAGTAATGAAGTACAACACTGAAACAGTCAATTAAACCTGGTTACCATCAATATCTTAGAGGACAACGCGAGTTAGGTCTGGGATAGGTCTGGGATTTGACCTCATCAGACTCATACTTTCGCACACTTCACATACTCGTTGAACAGATCCTGGGTTATTTTCTGGTTTGGATCACATAGTAATGTGGTACCACACTGAAACAGTCGATTAAACCTGGTTTCGATCAATATTTTAGAGAATAATTCATGTTAGGTCTAGGTTAGGTCTGGGATTTGCTCTCATCAGGCTCATTCTTTCGCATATTTCTCATACTTGATGGCTAGATCCTGGGCTGTTTCTGGATTGTATGACGTAGTAATGTGGGTCCACACGGAAACAATCAATTAAACCTGGTCTTGATAAATATTTTAGAGGATAACGCATGTTAGGTCTGGGATAGGTCTGGGATTTGCCCTCATCAGACTCATACTTTCGCACACTTCACATACTCGTTGAACAGATCCTGGGTTACTTTCTGGTTTGGATCACATAGTAATGTGGTACCACACTGAAACAGTCGATTAAACCAGGTTTCGATCAATATTTTTGAGGATAACGCATGTTAGGTCTATGTTAGGCCTGGGATTCTCACTCATCAGACTCATACTTTCGCATTCTTCACGTACTTGTAGAACGGATCCTGGGCTTTACCTGGTTTGGATCACGTAGTAATGTGGGACCACACTGAAACAGTCAATTAAACCGGGTCTTGATAAATATTTTAGAGGATAACGCATGTTAGGTCTGGGTCAGCTCTAGAATTTGCCCTCATCATGCTCATACTTTCGCATCTTTCTCATACATCATGGCTAGATCCTGGGCTATTTCTGGATTGTATCACGTAGTAATGTGGTACCACGCTGAAACAGTCGATTAAACCTGGTTTCGATCAATATTTTAGAGGATAACGCAAGTTAAGTCTGGGATTGGTCTGGGATTTGACCTCATCAGACTCATACTTTCGCACACTTCACATACTTGTTGAACAGATCCTGGGTTTTTTCTGGTTTGGATCGCGTAGTAGTGTGGTACCACACTGAAACAGTCCATTAAACCAGGTTTCGATCAATATTTTTGAGGATAACGCATGTTAGGTCTAGGTTAGGCCTGGGATTTTCACTCATCAGACTCATACTTTCGGATTCTTCCCATACTTGTTGAACGGATCCTGGGTTTTTTCTGGTTTGGATCACGTAGTAATGTGGGTCCACACTGAAATAATCAATTAAACCTGGTCTTGATAAATATTTTAGAGGATAACGCATGTTAGGTCTGGGATAGGTCTGGGATTTGCCCTCATCAGACTCATACTTTCGCACACTTCACATACTCGTTGAACAGATCCTGGGTTATTTTCTGGTTTGGATCCCGTAGTAGTGTGGTACCACACTGAAACAGTCCATTAAACCAGGTTTCGATCAATATTTTTGAGGATAACGCATGTTAGGTCTAGGTTAGGCCTGGGATTTTCACTCATCAGACTCATACTTTCGCATTCTTCACATACTTGTTGAACGGATCCTGGGTTTTTTCTGGATTGTATGACGTAGTAATGTGGGTCCACACGGAAACAATCAATTAAACCTGGTCTTGATAAATATTTTGGAGGATAACGCAAGTTAGGTCTGGGATAGGTCTGGGATTTGCTCTCATCAGGCTCATTCTTTCGCAAATTTCTCATACTTGATGGCTAGATCCTGAGCTTTTTCTGGATTGCATCACGTAGTAATGTAGTACCACACTGAAACAGTCAATGAAACCCGGTTTCCATCAATATTTTAGAGGACAACGCAAGTTAGGTCTAGGTAAGGCCTGAGATTTTCACTGATCAGACTCATACATTCGCATTCTTCACATACTTGTTGAACGGAACCTGGGTTTTTTCTGGTTTGGATCACGTAGTTATGTGGGTCCACACTGAAACAATCAATTAAACCTGGTCTTGATAAATATTTTAGAGGATAACGCATGTTAGGTCTGGGTTACGTCTAGGATTTGCCCTCATCAGACTCGTTCTTTTGCATATTTCTCATACTTGATGGCTAGATCCTGGGCTTTTTCTGGATTGCGTCACGTAGTAATGAAGTACAACACTGAAACAGTCAATTAAACCTGGTTTCCATCAATATCTTAGAGGACAACGCGAGTTAGGTCTGGGATAGGTCTGGGATTTGACCTCATCAGACTCATACTTTCGCACACTTCACATACTCGTTGAACAGATCCTGGGTTATTTTCTGGTTTGGATCACATAGTAATGTGGTACCACACTGAAACAGTCGATTAAACCTGGTTTCGATCAATATTTTAGAGAATAATTCATGTTAGGTCTAGGTTAGGTCTGGGATTTGCTCTCATCAGGCTCATTCTTTCGCATATTTCTCATTCTTGATGGCTAGATCCTGGGCTGTTTCTGGATTGTATGACGTAGTAATGTGGGTCCACACGGAAACAATCAATTAAACCTGGTCTTGATAAATATTTTAGAGGATAACGCATGTTAGGTCTGGGATAGGTCTGGGATTTGCCCTCATCAGACTCATACTTTCGCACACTTCACATACTCGTTGAACAGATCCTGGGTTACTTTCTGGTTTGGATCACATAGTAATGTGGTACCACACTGAAACAGTCGAATAAACCAGGTTTCGATCAATATTTTTGAGGATAACGCATGTTAGGTCTATGTTAGGCCTGGGATTCTCACTCATCAGACTCATACTTTCGCATTCTTCACGTACTTGTAGAACGGATCCTGGGCTTTACCTGGTTTGGATCACGTAGTAATGTGGGACCACACTGAAACAGTCAATTAAACCGGGTCTTGATAAATATTTTAGAGGATAACGCATGTTAGGTCTGGGTCAGCTCTAGAATTTGCCCTCATCATGCTCATACTTTCGCATCTTTCTCATACATCATGGCTAGATCCTGGGCTATTTCTGGATTGTATCACGTAGTAATGTGGTACCACGCTGAAACAGTCGATTAAACCTGGTTTCGATCAATATTTTAGAGGATAACGCAAGTTAAGTCTGGGATTGGTCTGGGATTTGACCTCATCAGACTCATACTTTCGCACACTTCACATACTTGTTGAACAGATCCTCGGTTTTTTCTGGTTTGGATCGCGTAGTAGTGTGGTACCACACTGAAACAGTCCATTAAACCAGGTTTCGATCAATATTTTTGAGGATAACGCATGTTAGGTCTAGGTTAGGCCTGGGATTTTCACTCATCAGACTCATACTTTCGGATTCTTCCCATACTTGTTGAACGGATCCTGGGTTTTTTCTGGTTTGGATCACGTAGTAATGTGGGTCCACACTGAAACAATCAATTAAACCTGGTCTTGATAAATATTTTAGAGGATAACGCATGTTAGGTCTGGGATAGGTCTGGGATTTGCCCTCATCAGACTCATACTTTCGCACACTTCACATACTCGTTGAACAGATCCTGGGTTACTTTCTGGTTTGGATCACATAGTAATGTGGTACCACACTGAAACAGTCGATTAAACCAGGTTTCGATCAATATTTTTGAGGATAACGCATGTTAGGTCTATGTTAGGCCTGGGATTCTCTCTCATCAGACTCATACTTTCGCATTCTTCACGTACTTGTAGAACGGATCCTGGGCTTTACCTGGTTTAGATCACGTAGTAATGTGGGACCACACTGAAACAGTCAATTAAACCGGGTCTTGATAAATATTTTAGAGGATAACGCATGTTAGGTCTGGGTCAGCTCTAGAATTTGCCCTCATCATGCTCATACTTTCGCATCTTTCTCATACATCATGGCTAGATCCTGGGCTATTTCTGGATTGTATCACGTAGTAATGTGGTACCACGCTGAAACAGTCGATTAAACCTGGTTTCGATCAATATTTTAGAGGATAACGCAAGTTAAGTCTGGGATTGGTCTGGGATTTGACCTCATCAGACTCATACTTTCGCACACTTCACATACTTGTTGAACAGATCCTCGGTTTTTTCTGGTTTGGATCGCGTAGTAGTGTGGTACCACACTGAAACAGTCCATTAAACCAGGTTTCGATCAATATTTTTGAGGATAACGCATGTTAGGTCTAGGTTAGACCTGGGATTTTCACTCATCAGACTCATACTTTCGGATTCTTCCCATACTTGTTGAACGGATCCTGGGTTTTTTCTGGTTTGGATCACGTAGTAATGTGGGTCCACACTGAAACAATCAATTAAACCTGGTCTTGATAAATATTTTAGAGGATAACGCATGTTAGGTCTGGGATAGGTCTGGGATTTGCCCTCATCAGACTCATACTTTCGCACACTTCACATACTCGTTGAACAGATCCTGGGTTATTTTCTGGTTTGGATCCCGTAGTAGTGTGGTACCACACTGAAACAGTCCATTAAACCAGGTTTCGATCAATATTTTTGAGGATAACGCATGTTAGGTCTAGGTTAGGCCTGGGATTTTCACTCATCAGACTCATACTTTCGCATTCTTCACATACTTGTTGAACGGATCCTGGGTTTTTTCTGGATTGTATGACGTAGTAATGTGGCTCCACACGGAAACAATCAATTAAACCTGGTCTTCATAAATATTTTGGAGGATAACGCAAGTTAGGTCTGGGATAGGTCTGGGATTTGCTCTCATCAGGCTCATTCTTTCGCAAATTTCTCATACTTGATGGCTAGATCCTGAGCTTTTTCTGGATTGCATCACGTAGTAATGTAGTACCACACTGAAACAGTCAATGAAACCCGGTGTCCATCAATATTTTAGAGGACAACGCAAGTTAGGTCTAGGTAAGGCCTGAGATTTTCACTGATCAGACTCATACATTCGCATTCTTCACATACTTGTTGAACGGATCCTGGGTTTTTTCTGGTTTGGTTCACGTAGTAATGTGGGTCCACACTGAAACAATCAATTAAACCTGGTCTTGATAAATATTTTAGAGGATAACGCATGTTAGGTCTGGGATAGGTCTGGGATTTGCCCTCATCAGACTCATACTTTCGCACACTTCACATACTCGTTGAACAGATCCTGGGTTATTTTCTGGTTTGGATCACATAGTAATGTGGTACCAAACTGAAACAGTCGATTAAACCAGGTTTCGATCAATATTTTTGAGGATAACGCATGTTAGGTCTAGGTTAGGCCTGGGATTTTCACTCATCAGACTCATACTTTCGCATTCCTCACATACTTGTTGAACGGATCCTGTGTTTTGTCTGGCTTGTATCACGTAGTAATGTGCTACCACACTGAAACAGTCCATTAAACCTGGTTTGGATCAATATTTTAGAGGATAACGCATGTTAGGTCTAGGTTAGCCCTGGGATTTTCACTCATCAGACTCATACTTTCGCATACTTCTTATACTTGTTGAACTGATCCTGGGTTTTTTCTGGTTTGGATCACGTAGTAATGTGGTACCACACTGAAACAGTCGATTAATCCTGGTTTCGATCAATATTTTAGAGGATAACGCAAGTTAAGTCTCGGATTGGTCTGGGATTTGACCTCATCAGGCTCATACTTTCGCGTTTTTCACATACTTGTTGAACGGATCCTGGGTTTTTTCTGGTTTGGTTCACGTAGTAATGTGGGTCCACACTGAAACAATCAATTAAACCTGGTCTTGATAAATATTTTAGAGGATAATGCATGTTAGGTCTGGGATAGGTCTGGGATTTGCCCTCATCAGACTCATACTTTCGCACACTTCACATACTCGTTGAACAGATCCCGCGTTATTTTCTGGTTTGGATCACATAGTAATGTGGTACCACACTGAAACATTCAATTAAACCTGGTCTTGATAAATATTTTAGAGGATAACGCATGTTAGGTCTGGGTTACGTCTAGGATTTGCCCTCATCAGGCTCATACTTTCGCATATTTCTCATACTTGATGGCTATATCCTGGGCTATTTCTGGATTGGATCACGTAGTAAAGTGGTACCACACTGAAACACTCAATGAAACCTGGTCTGGATAAATATTTTAGAGGATAACGCATCTTAGGTCTGGGTTAGGTCTAAGATTTGCCCTCATCAGGCTCACAGTTTCGCGTTTTTCACATACTTGTTGAACAGATCCTGGGTTTTTTCTGGTTTGGATCACGTAGTAATGTGGTACCACACTAAAACAGTCAATTAAACCAGGTTTCGATCAATATTTTGGAGGATAACGCAAGTTAGGTCTGGGATAGGTCTGGGATTTGCTCTCATCAGGCTCATTCTTTCGCATATTTCTCATACTTGATGGCTAGATCCTGAGCTTTTTCTGGATTGCATCACGTAGTAATGTAGTACCACACTGAAACAGTCAATGAAACCTGGTTTCCATCAATATTTTAGAGGACAACGCAAGTTAGGTCTAGGTAAGGCCTGAGATTTTCACTGATCAGACTCATACATTCGCATTCTTCACATACTTGTTGAACGGATCCTGGGTTTTTTCTGGTTTGGATCACGTAGTTATGTGGGTCCACACTGAAACAATCAATTAAACCTGGTCTTGATAAATATTTTAGAGGATAACGCATGTTAGGTCTGGGATAGGTCTGGGATTTGCCCTCATCAGACTCATACTTTCGCACACTTCACATACTCGTTGAACAGATCCTGGGTTATTTTCTGGTTTGGATCACATAGTAATGTGGTACCACACTGAAACAGTCGATTAAACCAGGTTTCGATCAATATTTTTGAGGGTAACGCATGTTAGGTCTAGGTTAGGCCTGGGATTTTCACTCATCAGACTCATACTTTCGCATTCCTCACATACTTGTTGAACGGATCCTGTGTTTTGTCTGGCTTGTATCACGTAGTAATGTGGTACCACACTGAACCAGTCCATTAAACCTGGTTTGGATCAATATTTTAGTGGATAACGCATGTTAGGTATGGGATAGGTCTGGGATTTGCCCTCATCAGACTCATACTTTCGCACACTTCACATACTCGTTAAACAGATCCTGGGTTATTTTCTGGTTTGGATCACATAGTAATGTGGTACCACACCGAAACAGTCGATTAAACCAGGTTTCGATCAATATTTTTGAGGACAACGCATGTTAGGTCTAGGTTAGGCCTGGGATTTTCACTCATCAGACTCATACTTTCGCATTCCTCACATACTTGTTGAACGGATCCTTTGTTTTGTCTGGCTTGTATCACGTAGTAATGTGGTACCACACTGAAACAATCAATTAAACCTGGTTTCCATCAATATTTTAGAGGACAACGCAAGTTAGGTCTAGGTAAGGCCTGAGATTTTCACTGATCAGACTCATACTTTCGCATTCTTCTTATACTTGTTGAACCGATCCTGTGTTTTTTCTGGTTTGGATCACGTAGTAATGTGGTACCACACTGAAACAGTCGATTAAACCTGGTTTCGATCAATATTTTAGAGGATAACGCATGTTAGGTCTGGGATTTGCCCTCATCAGACTGATACTTTCGCATTCTTCACATACTTGTTGAACAGAAACTGGGTTTTTTCTGGTTTGGATCACGTAGTAATGTGGTTCCACACTGAAACAGTCGGTTAAACCTGGTTTCGATCAATATTTTAGTGGATAACGCAAGTTAGGTCTGGGATAGGTCTGGGATTTGCCCTCATCAGACTCATACCTACGCACACTTCACATACTCGTTGAACAGATCCTGGGTTTTTTTCTGGTTTGGATCACATAGTAATGTGGGTCCACACTGAAACAATCAATTAAACCTGGTTTCCATCAATATTTTAGAGGACAACGCAAGTTAGGTCTAGGTAAGGCCTGAGATTTTCACTGATCAGACTCATACTTTCGCACACTTCACATACTCGTTGAACAGATCCTGGGTTATTTTCTGGTTTGGATCACATAGTAATGTGGTACCACACTGAAACAGTCGATTAAACCTGGTTTCGATCAATATTTTAGAGAATAATTCATGTTAGGTCTAGGTTAGGTCTGGGATTTGCTCTCATCAGGCTCGTTCTTTCGCATATTTCTCATACTTGATGGCTAGATCCTGGGCTTTTTCTGGATTGCGTCACGTAGTAATGAAGTACAACACTGAAACAGTCAATTAAACCTGGTTTCCATCAATATCTTAGAGGACAACGCGAGTTAGGTCTGGGATAGGTCTGGGATTTGACCTCATCAGACTCATACTTTCGCACACTTCACATACTCGTTGAACAGATCCTGGGTTATTTTCTGGTTTGGATCACATAGTAATGTGGTACCACACTGAAACAGTCGATTAAACCTGGTTTCGATCAATATTTTAGAGAATAATTCATGTTAGGTCTAGGTTAGGTCTGGGATTTGCTCTCATCAGGCTCATTCTTTCGCATATTTCTCATACTTGATGGCTAGATCCTGGGCTGTTTGTGGATTGTATGACGTAGTAATGTGGGTCCACACGGAAACAATCAATTAAACCTGGTCTTGATAAATATTTTAGAGGATAACGCATGTTAGGTCTGGGATAGGTCTGGGATTTGCCCTCATCAGACTCATACTTTCGCACACTTCACATACTCGTTGAACAGATCCTGGGTTACTTTCTGGTTTGGATCACATAGTAATGTGGTACCACACTGAAACAGTCGATTAAACCAGGTTTCGATCAATATTTTTGAGGATAACGCATGTTAGGTCTATGTTAGGCCTGGGATTCTCACTCATCAGACTCATACTTTCGCATTCTTCACGTACTTGTAGAACGGATCCTGGGCTTTACCTGGTTTGGATCACGTAGTAATGTGGGACCACACTGAAACAGTCCATTAAACCGGGTCTTGATAAATATTTTAGAGGATAACGCATGTTAGGTCTGGGTCAGCTCTAGAATTTGCCCTCATCATGCTCATACTTTCGCATCTTTCTCATACATCATGGCTAGATCCTGGGCTATTTCTGGATTGTATCACGTAGTAATGTGGTACCACGCTGAAACAGTCGATTAAACCTGGTTTCGATCAATATTTTAGAGGATAACGCAAGTTAAGTCTGGGATTGGTCTGGGATTTGACCTCATCAGACTCATACTTTCGCACACTTCACATACTTGTTGAACAGATCCTGGGTTTTTTCTGGTTTGGATCGCGTAGTAGTGTGGTACCACACTGAAACAGTCCATTAAACCAGGTTTCGATCAATATTTTTGAGGATAACGCATGTTAGGTCTAGGTTAGGCCTGGGATTTTCACTCATCAGACACATACTTTCGGATTCTTCCCATACTTGTTGAACGGATCCTGGGTTTTTTCTGGTTTGGATCACGTAGTAATGTGGGTCCACACTGAAACAATCAATTAAACCTGGTCTTGATAAATATTTTAGAGGATAACGCATGTTAGGTCTGGGATAGGTCTGGGATTTGCCCTCATCAGACTCATACTTTCGCACACTTCACATACTCGTTGAACAGATCCTGGGTTATTTTCTGGTTTGGATCCCGTAGTAGTGTGGTACCACACTGAAACAGTCCATTAAACCAGGTTTCGATCAATATTTTTGAGGATAACGCATGTTAGGTCTAGGTTAGGCCTGGGATTTTCACTCATCAGACTCATACTTTCGCATTCTTCACATACTTGTTGAACGGATCCTGGGTTTTTTCTGGATTGTATGACGTAGTAATGTGGGTCCACACGGAAACAATCAATTAAACCTGGTCTTGATAAATATTTTGGAGGATAACGCAAGTTAGGTCTGGGATAGGTCTGGGATTTGCTCTCATCAGGCTCATTCTTTCGCAAATTTCTCATACTTGATGGCTAGATCCTGAGCTTTTTCTGGATTGCATCACGTAGTAATGTAGTACCACACTGAAACAGTCAATGAAACCCGGTTTCCATCAATATTTTAGAGGACAACGCAAGTTAGGTCTAGGTAAGGCCTGAGATTTTCACTGATCAGACTCATACATTCGCATTCTTCACATACTTGTTGAACGGATCCTGGGTTTTTTCTGGTTTGGATCACGTAGTTATGTGGGTCCACACTGAAACAATCAATTAAACCTGGTCTTGATAAATATTTTAGAGGATAACGCGTGTTAGGTCTGGGATAGGTCTGGGATTTGCCCTCATCAGACTCATACTTTCGCACACTTCACATACTCGTTGAACAGATCCTGGGTTATTTTCTGGTTTGGATCACATAGTAATGTGGTACCACACTGAAACAGTCGATTAAACCAGGTTTCGATCAATATTTTTGAAGATAACGCATGTTAGGTCTAGGTTAGGCCTGGGATTTTCACTCATCAGACTCATACTTTCGCATTCTTCACATACTTGTTGAACGGATCCTGGGTTTTTTCTGGTTTGGATCACGTAGTAATGTGGGTCCACACTGAAACAATCAATTAAACCTGGTCTTGATAAATATTTTAGAGGATAACGCATGTTAGGTCTGGGATAGGTCTGGGATTTGCCCTCATCAGACTCATACTTTCGCACACTTCACATACTCGTTGAACAGATCCTGGGTTATTTTCTGGTTTGGATCACATAGTAATGTGGTACCACACTGAAACAGTCGATTAAACCAGGTTTCGATCACTATATTTGAGGACAACGCATGTTAGGTCTAGGTTAGGCCTTGGATTTTCACACATCAGACTCATACTTTCGCATTCTTCACATACTTGTTGAACTGAAACTGGGTTTTTTCTGGTTTGGATCACGTAGTAATGTGGTTCCACACTGAAACAGTCGGTTAAACCTGGTTTCGATCAATATTTTAGTGGATAACGCAAGTTAGGTCTGGGATAGGTCTGGGATTTGCCCTCATCAGACTCATACCTACGCACACTTCACATACTCGTTGAACAGATCCTGGGTTTTTTCTGGAGTGGATCACGTAGTATTGAAGTACAACACTGAAACAGTCAATTAAACCTGGTTTCCATCAATATTTTAGAGGACAGCGCATGTTAGGTCTAGGTTAGGCCTGGGATTTGCCCTGATCAGGGTCATACTTTCGCAGTTTTAACATACATGTTGACCTGATCGATGGTTTTTTCTGCTTTGGATCACGTAGTAAAGTGGTACCACACTGAAACAGTCCATTAAACCTGGTTTGGATTAATTGTTTAGAGCATAACGCATGTTAGGTCTAGGTTAGGCCTGGGATTTTCACTCATCAGACTCATACTTTCGCATTCTTCTCATACTTGTTGAACAGATCCTGGGTTTTTTTCTGGTTTGTATCACGTAGTAGTGTGGTACCACACTGAAACAGTCCATTAAACCTGGTTTGGATCAATTGTTTAGAGGATAAGGCATGTTAGGTCTAGGTTAGCCCTGGGATTTTCACTCATCAGACTCATACTTTCGCATTCTTCTCATACTTGTTGAACTGATCCTGGGGTTTTTCTGGTTTGGATCACGTAGTAATGTGGTACCACACTGAAACAGTCGATTAAACCTGGTTTCGATCAATATCTTAGAGGATAACGCAAGTTAAGTCTGGGATTGGTCTGGGATTTGACCTCATCAGACTCATACTTTCGCACACTTCACATACTCGTTGAACAGATCCTGGGTTATTTTCTGGTTTGGATCACATAGTAACGTGGTACCACACTGAAACAGTCCATTAAACCAGGTTTCGATCAATATTTTTGAGGATAACGCATGTTAGGTCTAGGTTAGGCCTGGGATTTTCACTCATCAGACTCATACTTTCGCATTCTTCACATACTTGTTGAACGGATCCTGGGTTTTTTCTGGTTTGGATCACGTAGTAATGTGGGTCCACACTGAAACAATCAATTAAACCTGGTCTTGATAAATATGTTAGAGGATAACGCATGTTAGGTCTGGGATAGGTCTGGGATTTGCCCTCATCAGACTCATACTTTCGCATTCTTCACATACTTGTTGAACGGATCCTGGGTTTTCTCTGGTTTGGATCACGTAGTAATGTGGGTCCACACTGAAACAATCAATTAAACCTGGTCTTGATAAATATTTTAGAGGATAACGCATGTTAGGTCTAGGTTAGGCCTGGGATTTTCACTCATCAGACTCATACTTTCGCATTCTTCACATACTTGTTGAACGGATCCTGGGTTTTTTCTGGATTGTATGACGTAGTAATGTGGGTCCACACGGAAACAATCAATTAAACCTGGTCTTGATAAATATTTTGGAGGATAACGCAAGTTAGGTCTGGGATAGGTCTGGGATTTGCTCTCATCAGGCTCATTCTTTCGCATATTTCTCATACTTGATGGCTAGATCCTGAGCTTTTTCTGGATTGCATCACGTAGTAATGTAGTACCACACTGAAACAGTCAATGAAACCCGGTTTCCATCAATATTTTAGAGGACAACGCAAGTTAGGTCTAGGTAAGGCCCTAGATTTTCACTGATCAGACTCATACATTCGCATTCTTCACATACTTGTTGAACGGATCCTGGGTTTTTTCTGGTTTGGATCACGTAGTTATGTGGGTCCACACTGAAACAATCAATTAAACCTGGTCTTGATAAATATTTTAGAGGATAACGCGTGTTAGGTCTGGGATAGGTCTGGGATTTGCCCTCATCAGACTCATACTTTCGCACACTTCACATACTCGTTGAACAGATCCTGGGTTATTTTCTGGTTTGGATCACATAGTAATGTGGTACCACACTGAAACAGTCGATTAAACCAGGTTTCGATCAATATTTATGAGGATAACGCATGTTAGGTCTAGGTTAGGCCTGGGATTTTCACTCATCAGACTCATACTTTCGCATTCTTCACATACTTGTTGAACGGATCCTGGGTTTTTTCTGGTTTGGATCACGTAGTAATGTGGGTCCACACTGAAACAATCAATTAAACCTGGTCTTGATAAATATTTTAGAGGATAACGCGTGTTAGGTCTGGGATAGGTCTGGGATTTGCCCTCATCAGACTCATACTTTCGCATTCTTCACATACTTGTTGAACTGAAACTGGGTTTTTTCTGGTTTGGATCACGTAGTAATGTGGTTCCACACTGAAACAGTCGGTTAAACCTGGTTTCGATCAATATTTTAGTGGATAACGCAAGTTAGGTCTGGGATAGGTCTGGGATTTGCCCTCATCAGACTCATACCTACGCACACTTCACATACTCGTTGAACAGATCCTGGATTTTTTCTGGAGTGGATCACGTAGTAATGAAGCACAACACTGAAACAGTCAATTAAACCTGGTTTCCATCAATATTTTAGAGGACAGCGCATGTTAGGTCTAGGTTAGGCCTGGGATTTGCCCTGATCAGGGTCATACTTTCGCAGTTTTAACATACATGTTGACCTGATCGATGGTTTTTTCTGCTTTGGATCACGTAGTAAAGTGGTACCACACTGAAACAGTCCATTAAACCTGGTCTGGATTAATTGTTTAGAGCATAACGCATGTTAGGTCTAGGTTAGGCCTGGGATTTTCACTCATCAGACTCATACTTTCGCATTCTTCTCATACTTGTTGAACAGATCCTGGGTTTTTTTCTGGTTTGTATCACGTAGTAGTGTGGTACCACACTGAAACAGTCCATTAAACCTGGTTTGGATCAATTGTTTAGAGGATAAGGCATGTTAGGTCTAGGTTAGCCCTGGGATTTTCACTCATCAGACTCATACTTTCGCATTCTTCACATACTTGTTGAACGGATCCTGGGTTTTTTCTGGATTGTATGACGTAGTAATGTGGGTGCACACGGAAACAATCAATTAAACCTGGTCTTGATAAATATTTTGGAGGATAACGCAAGTTAGGTCTGGGATATGTCTGGGATTTGCTCTCATCAGGCTCATTCTTTCGCATATTTCTCATACTTGATGGCTAGATCCTGAGCTTTTTCTGGATTGCATCACGTAGTAATGTAGTACCACACTGAAACAGTCAATGAAACCCGGTTTCCATCAATATTTTAGAGGACAACGCAAGTTAGGTCTAGGTAAGGCCTGAGATTTTCACTGATCAGACTCATACATTCGCATTCTTCACATACTTGTTGAACGGATCCTGGGTTTTTTCTGGTTTGGATCACGTAGTTATGTGGGTCCACACTGAAACAATCAATTAAACGTGGTCTTGATAAATATTTTAGAGGATAACGCGTGTTAGGTCTGGGATAGGTCTGGGATTTGCCCTCATCAGACTCATACTTTCGCACACTTCACATACTCGTTGAACAGATCCTGGGTTATTTTCTGGTTTGGATCACATAGTAATGTGGTACCACACTGAAACAGTCGATTAAACCAGGTTTCGATCAATATTTTTGAGGATAACGCATGTTAGGTCTAGGTTAGGCCTGGGATTTTCACTCATCAGACTCATACTTTCGCATTCTTCACATACTTGTTGAACGGATCCTGGGTTTTTTCTGGTTTGGATCACGTAGTAATGTGGGTCCACACTGAAACAATCAATTAAACCTGGTCTTGATAAATATTTTAGAGGATAACGCGTGTTAGGTCTGGGATAGGTCTGGGATTTGCCCTCATCAGACTCATACTTTCGCATTCTTCACATACTTGTTGAACTGAAACTGGGTTTTTTCTGGTTTGGATCACGTAGTAATGTGGTTCCACACTGAAACAGTCGGTTAAACCTGGTTTCGATCAATATTTTAGTGGATAACGCAAGTTAGGTCTGGGATAGGTCTGGGATTTGCCCTCATCAGACTCATACCTACGCACACTTCACATACTCGTTGAACAGATCCTGGGTTTTTTCTGGAGTGGATCACGTAGTAATGAAGTACAACACTGAAACAGTCAATTAAACCTGGTTTCCATCAATATTTTAGAGGACAGCGCATGTTAGGTCTAGGTTAGGCCTGGGATTTGCCCTGATCAGGGTCATACTTTCGCAGTTTTAACATACATGTTGACCTGATCGATGGTTTTTTCTGCTTTGGATCACGTAGTAAAGTGGTACCACACTGAAACAGTCCATTAAACCTGGTTTGGATTAATTGTTTAGAGCATAACGCATGTTAGGTCTAGGTTAGGCCTGGGATTTTCACTCATCAGACTCATACTTTCGCATTCTTCTCATACTTGTTGAACAGATCCTGGGTTTTTTTCTGGTTTGTATCACGTAGTAGTGTGGTACCACACTGAAACAGTCCATTAAACCTGGTTTGGATCAATTGTTTAGAGGATAAGGCATGTTAGGTCTAGGTTAGCCCTGGGATTTTCACTCATCAGACTCATACTTTCGCATTCTTCTCATACTTGTTGAACTGATCCTGGGGTTTTTCTGGTTTGGATCACGTAGTAATGTGGTACCACACTGAAACAGTCGATTAAACCTGGTTTCGATCAATATCTTAGAGGATAACGCAAGTTAAGTCTGGGATTGGTCTGGGATTTGACCTCATCAGACTCATACTTTCGCACACTTCACATACTCGTTGAACAGATCCTGGGTTATTTTCTGGTTTGGATCACATAGTAACGTGGTACCACACTGAAACAGTCCATTAAACCAGGTTTCGATCAATATTTTTGAGGATAACGCATGTTAGGTCTAGGTTAGGCCTGGGATTTTCACTCATCAGACTCATACTTTCGCATTCTTCACATACTTGTTGAACGGATCCTGGGTTTTTTCTGGTTTGGATCACGTAGTAATGTGGGTCCACACTGAAACAATCAATTAAACCTGGTCTTGATAAATATTTTAGAGGATAACGCATGTTAGGTCTGGGATAGGTCTGGGATATGCCCTCATCAGACTCATACTTTCGCACACTTCACATACTCGTTGAACAGATCCTGGGTTATTTTCTGGTTTGGATCCGGTAGTAGTGTGGTACCACACTGAAACAGTCCATTAAACCAGGTTTCGATCAATATTTTTGAGGATAACGCATGTTAGGTCTAGGTTAGGCCTGGGATTTTCACTCATCAGACTCATACTTTCGCATTCTTCACATACTTGTTGAACGGATCCTGGGTTTTTTCTGGTTTGGATCACGTAGTAATGTGGGTCCACACTGAAACAATCAATTAAACCTGGTCTTGATAAATATTTTAGAGGATAACGCATGTTAGGTCTGGGATAGGTCTGGGATTTGCCCTCATCAGACTCATACTTTCGCATTCTTCACATACTTGTTGAACGGATCCTGGGTTTTTTCTGGTTTGGATCACGTAGTAATGTGGGTCCACACTGAAACAATCAATTAAACCTGGTCTTGATAAATATTTTAGAGGATAACGCATGTTAGGTCTAGGTTAGGCCTGGGATTTTCACTCATCAGACTCATACTTTCGCATTCTTCACATACTTGTTGAACGGATCCTGGGTTTTTTCTGGATTGTATGACGTAGTAATGTGGGTCCACACGGAAACAATCAATTAAACCTGGTCTTGATAAATATTTTGGAGGATAACGCAAGTTAGGTCTGGGATAGGTCTGGGATTTGCTCTCATCAGGCTCATTCTTTCGCATATTTCTCATACTTGATGGCTAGATCCTGAGCTTTTTCTGGATTGCATCACGTAGTAATGTAGTACCACACTGAAACAGTCAATGAAACCCGGTTTCCATCAATATTTTAGAGGACAACGCAAGTTAGGTCTAGGTAAGGCCTGAGATTTTCACTGATCAGACTCATACATTCGCATTCTTCACATACTTGTTGAACGGATCCTGGGTTTTTTCTGGTTTGGATCACGTAGTTATGTGGGTCCACACTGAAACAATCAATTAAACGTGGTCTTGATAAATATTTTAGAGGATAACGCGTGTTAGGTCTGGGATAGGTCTGGGATTTGCCCTCATCAGACTCATACTTTCGCACACTTCACATACTCGTTGAACAGATCCTGGGTTATTTTCTGGTTTGGATCACATAGTAATGTGGTACCACACTGAAACAGTCGATTAAACCAGGTTTCGATCAATATTTTTGAGGATAACGCATGTTAGGTCTAGGTTAGGCCTGGGATTTTCACTCATCAGACTCATACTTTCGCATTCTTCACATACTTGTTGAACGGATCCTGGGTTTTTTCTGGTTTGGATCACGTAGTAATGTGGGTCCACACTGAAACAATCAATTAAACCTGGTCTTGATAAATATTTTAGAGGATAACGCGTGTTAGGTCTGGGATAGGTCTGGGATTTGCCCCCATCAGACTCATACTTTCGCATTCTTCACATACTTGTTGAACTGAAACTGGGTTTTTTCTGGTTTGGATCACGTAGTAATGTGGTTCCACACTGAAACAGTCGGTTAAACCTGGTTTCGATCAATATTTTAGTGGATAACGCAAGTTAGGTCTGGGATAGGTCTGGGATTTGCCCTCATCAGACTCATACCTACGCACACTTCACATACTCGTTGAACAGATCCTGGGTTTTTTCTGGAGTGGATCACGTAGTAATGAAGTACAACACTGAAACAGTCAATTAAACCTGGTTTCCATCAATATTTTAGAGGACAGCGCATGTTAGGTCTAGGTTAGGCCTGGGATTTGCCCTGATCAGGGTCATACTTTCGCAGTTTTAACATACATGTTGACCTGATCGATGGTTTTTTCTGCTTTGGATCACGTAGTAAAGTGGTACCACACTGAAACAGTCTATTAAACCTGGTTTGGATTAATTGTTTAGAGCATAACGCATGTTAGGTCTAGGTTAGGCCTGGGATTTTCACTCATCAGACTCATACTTTCGCATTCTTCTCATACTTGTTGAACAGATCCTGGGTTTTTTTCTGGTTTGTATCACGTAGTAGTGTGGTACCACACTGAAACAGTCCATTAAACCTGGTTTGGATCAATTGTTTAGAGGATAAGGCATGTTAGGTCTAGGTTAGCCCTGGGATTTTCACTCATCAGACTCATACTTTCGCATTCTTCTCATACTTGTTGAACTGATCCTGGGGTTTTTCTGGTTTGGATCACGTAGTAATGTGGTACCACACTGAAACAGTCGATTAAACCTGGTTTCGATCAATATCTTAGAGGATAACGCAAGTTAAGTCTGGGATTGGTCTGGGATTTGACCTCATCAGACTCATACTTTCGCACACTTCACATACTCGTTGAACAGATCCTGGGTTATTTTCTGGTTTGGATCACATAGTAACGTGGTACCACACTGAAACAGTCCATTAAACCAGGTTTCGATCAATATTTTTGAGGATAACGCATGTTAGGTCTAGGTTAGGCCTGGGATTTTCACTCATCAGACTCATACTTTCGCATTCTTCACATACTTGTTGAACGGATCCTGGGTTTTTTCTGGATTGTATGACGTAGTAATGTGGGTCCACACGGAAACAATCAATTAAACCTGGTCTTGATAAATATTTTGGAGGATAACGCAAGTTAGGTCTGGGATAGGTCTGGGATTTGCTCTCATCAGGCTCATTCTTTCGCATATTTCTCATACTTGAAGGCTAGATCCTGAGCTTTTTCTGGATTGCATCACGTAGTAATGTAGTACCACACTGAAACAGTCAATGAAACCCGGTTTCCATCAATATTTTAGAGGACAACGCAAGTTAGGTCTAGGTAAGGCCTGAGATTTTCACTGATCAGACTCATACATTCGCATTCTTCACATACTTGTTGAACGGATCCTGGGTTTTTTCTGGTTTGGATCACGTAGTTATGTGGGTCCACACTGAAACAATCAATTAAACCTGGTCTTGATAAATATTTTAGAGGATAACGCGTGTTAGGTCTGGGATAGGTCTGGGATTTGCCCTCATCAGACTCATACTTTCGCACACTTCACATACTCGTTGAACAGATCCTGGGTTATTTTCTGGTTTGGATCACATAGTAATGTGGTACCACACTGAAACAGTCGATTAAACCAGGTTTCGATCAATATTTTTAAGGATAACGCATGTTAGGTCTAGGTTAGGCCTGGGATTTTCACTCATCAGACTCATACTTTCGCATTCTTCACATACTTGTTGAACGGATCCTGGGTTTTTTCTGGTTTGGATCACGTAGTAATGTGGGTCCACACTGAAACAATCAATTAAACCTGGTCTTGATAAATATTTTAGAGGATAACGCGTGTTAGGTCTGGGATAGGTCTGGGATTTGCCCTCATCAGACTCATACTTTCGCATTCTTCACATACTTGTTGAACTGAAACTGGGTTTTTTCTGGTTTGGATCACGTAGTAATGTGGTTCCACACTGAAACAGTCGGTTAAACCTGGTTTCGATCAATATTTTAGTGGATAACGCAAGTTAGGTCTGGGATAGGTCTGGGATTTGCCCTCATCAGACTCACACCTACGCACACTTCACATACTCGTTGAACAGATCCTGGGTTTTTTCTGGAGTGGATCACGTAGTAATGAAGTACAACACTGAAACAGTCAATTAAACCTGGTTTCCATCAATATTTTAGAGGACAGCGCATGTTAGGTCTAGGTTAGGCCTGGGATTTGCCCTGATCAGGGTCATACTTTCGCAGTTTTAACATACATGTTGACCTGATCGATGGTTTTTTCTGCTTTGGATCACGTAGTAAAGTGGTACCACACTGAAACAGTCCATTAAACCTGGTTTGGATTAATTGTTTAGAGCATAACGCATGTTAGGTCTAGGTTAGGCCTGGGATTTTCACTCATCAGACTCATACTTTCGCATTCTTCTCATACTTGTTGAACAGATCCTGGCTTTTTTTCTGGTTTGTATCACGTAGTAGTGTGGTACCACACTGAAACAGTCCATTAAACCTGGTTTGGATCGATTGTTTAGAGGATAAGGCATGTTACGTCTAGGTTAGCCCTGGGATTTTCACTCATCAGACTCATACTTTCGCATTCTTCTCATACTTGTTGAACTGATCCTGGGGTTTTTCTGGTTTGGATCACGTAGTAATGTGGTACCACACTGAAACAGTCGATTAAACCTGGTTTCGATCAATATCTTAGAGGATAACGCAAGTTAAGTCTGGGATTGGTCTGGGATTTGACCTCATCAGACTCATACTTTCGCACACTTCACATACTCGTTGAACAGATCCTGGGTTATTTTCTGGTTTGGATCACATAGTAACGTGGTACCACACTGAAACAGTCCATTAAACCAGGTTTCGATCAATATTTTTGAGGATAACGCATGTTAGGTCTAGGTTAGGCCTGGGATTTTCACTCATCAGACTCATACTTTAGCATTCTTCACATACTTGTTGAACGGATCCTGGGTTATTTCTGGTTTGGATCACGTAGTAATGTGGGTCCACACTGAAACAATCAATTAAACCTGGTCTTGATAAATATTTTAGAGGATAACGCATGTTAGGTCTGGGATAGGTCTGGGATATGCCCTCATCAGACTCATACTTTCGCACACTTCACATACTCGTTGAACAGATCCTGGGTTATTTTCTGGTTTGGATCCCGTAGTAGTGTGGTACCACACTGAAACAGTCCATTAAACCAGGTTTCGATCAATATTTTTGAGGATAACGCATGTTAGGTCTAGGTTAGGCCTGGGATTTTCACTCATCAGACTCATACTTTCGCATTCTTCACATACTTGTTGAACGGATCCTGGGTTTTTTCTGGTTTGGATCACGTAGTAATGTGGGTCCACACTGAAACAATCAATTAATCCTGGTCTTGATAAATATTTTAGAGGATAACGCATGTTAGGTCTGGGATAGGTCTGGGATTTGCCCTCATCAGACTCATACTTTCGCATTCTTCACATACTTGTTGAACGGATCCTGGGTTTTTTCTGGTTTGGATCACGTAGTAATGTGGGTCCACACTGAAACAATCAATTAAACCTGGTCTTGATAAATATTTTAGAGGATAACGCATGTTAGGTCTAGGTTAGGCCTGGGATTTTCACTCATCAGACTCATACTTTCGCATTCTTCACATACTTGTTGAACGGATCCTGGGTTTTTTCTGGATTGTATGACGTAGTAATGTGGGTCCACACGGAAACAATCAATTAAACCTGGTCTTGATAAATATTTTGGAGGATAACGCAAGTTAGGTCTGGGATAGGTCTGGGATTTGCTCTCATCAGGCTCATTCTTTCGCATATTTCTCATACTTGATGGCTAGATCCTGAGCTTTTTCTGGATTGCATCACGTAGTAATGTAGTACCACACTGAAACAATCAATGAAACCCGGTTTCCATCAATATTTTAGAGGACAACGCAAGTTAGGTCTAGGTAAGGCCGGAGATTTTCACTGATCAGACTCATACATTCGCATTCTTCACATACTTGTTGAACGGATCCTGGGTTTTTTCTGGTTTGGATCACGTAGTTATGTGGGCCCACACTGAAACAATCAATTAAACCTGGTCTTGATAAATATTTTAGAGGATAACGCGTGTTAGGTCTGGGATAGGTCTGGGATTTGCCCTCATCAGACTCATTCTTTCACACACTTCTCATACTCGTTGAACAGATCCTGGGTTATTTTCTGGTTTGGATCACATAGTAATGTGGTACCACACTGAAACAGTCGATTAAACCAGGTTTCGATCAATATTTTTGAGGATAACGCATGTTAGGTCTAGGTTAGGCCTGGGATTTTCACTCATCAGACTCATACTTTCGCATTCTTCACATACTTGTTGAACGGATCCTGGGTTTTTTCTGGTTTGGATCACGTAGTAATGTGGGTCCACACTGAAACAATCAATTAAACCTGGTCTTGATAAATATTTTAGAGGATAACGCATGTTAGGTCTGGGATAGGTCTGGGATTTGCCCTCATCAGACTCATACTTTCGCACACTTCACATACTCGTTGAACAGATCCTGGGTTATTTTCTGGTTTGGATCACATAGTAATGTGGTACCACACTGAAACAGTCGATTAAACCAGGTTTCAATCACTATATTTGAGGACAACGCATGTTAGGTCTAGGTTAGGCCTGGGATTTTCACTCATCAGACTCATACTTTCGCATTCTTCACATACTTGTTGAACTGAAACTGGGTTTTTTCTGGTTTGGATCACGTAGTAATGTGGTTCCACACTGAAACAGTCGGTTAAACCTGGTTTCGATCAATATTTTAGTGGATGACGCAAGTTAGGTCTGGGATAGGTCTGGGATTTGCCCTCATCAGACTCATACCTACGCACACTTCACATACTCGTTGAACAGATCCAGGGTTTTTTCTGGAGTGGATCACGTAGTAATGAAGTACAACACTGAAACAGTCAATTAAACCTGGTTTCCATCAATATTTTAGTGGACAGCGCATGTTAGGTCTAGGTTAGGCCTGGGATTTGCCCTGACCAGGGTCATACTTTCGCAGTTTTAACATACATGTTGACCTGATCGATGGTTTTTTCTGCTTTGGATCACGTAGTAAAGTGGTACCACACTGAAACAGTCCATTAAACCTGGTTTGGATTAATTGTTTAGAGCATAACGCATGTTAGGTCTAGGTTAGGCCTGGGATTTTCACTCATCAGACTCATACTTTCGCATACTTCTCATACTTGTTGAACAGATCCTGGGTTTTTTTCTGGTTTGTATCACGTAGTAGTGTGGTACCACACTGAAACAGTCCATTAAACCTGGTTTGGATCAATTGTTTAGAGGATGAGGCATGTTATGTCTAGGTTAGCCCTGGGATTTTCACTCATCAGACTCATACTTTCGCATTCTTCTCATACTTGTTGAACTGATCCTGGGGTTTTTCTGGTTTGGATCACGTAGTAATGTGGTACCACACTGAAACAGTCGATTAAACCTGGTTTCGATCAATATCTTAGAGGATAACGCAAGTTAAGTCTGGGATTGGTCTGGGATTTGACCTCATCAGACTCATACTTTCGCACACTTCACATACTCGTTGAACAGATCCTGGGTTATTTTCTGGTTTGGATCACATAGTAATGTGGTACCACACTGAAACAGTCGATTAAACCAGGTTTCGATCAATATTTTTGAGGATAACGCATGTTAAGTCTAGGTTAGGCCAGGGATTTTCACTCATCAGACTCATACTTTCGCATTCTTCACATACTTGTTGAACGGATCCTGGGTTTTTTCTGGTTTGGATCACGTAGTAATGTGGTACCACACTGAAACAGTCGATTAAACCTGGTTATGATCAATATTTTAGAGGATAACGCATAGTTAGGTTTGGGATAGGTCTGGGATTTGACCTCATCAGACTCATACTTTCGCACACTTCACATACTCGTTGAACAGATCCTGGGTTATTTTCTGGTTTGGATCACATAGTAATGTGGTACCACACTGAAACAGTCGATTAAACCTGGTTTCGATCAATATTTTTGAGGATAACGCATGTTAGGTCTAGGTTAGGCCTGGGATTTTCACTCATCAGACTCATACTTTCGCATTCTTCACATACTTGTTGAACGGATCCTGGGTTTTTTCTGCATTGGATCACGTAGTAAAGTGGCACCACACTGAAACATTCAATTAAACCTGGTCTTGATAAATATTTTAGAGGATAACGCATGTTAGGTTTGGCTTAGGTCAAGGATTTGCCCTCAGCAGGCTCATACTTTCGCATATTTCTCATACTTCATGGCTAGATCCTGGGCTGTTTCTGGATTGTATCACGTAGTACTCTGGTACCACGCTGAAGCAGTCAATTAAACCTGGTTTCGATCAATATTTTTGAGGATAACGCATGTTAGGTCTAGGTTAGGCCTGGGATTCTCACTCATCAGACTCATACTTTCGCATTCTTCACATACTTGTAGAACGGATCCTAGGCATTTTCTGGTTTGGATCACGTAGTAATGTGGGACCACACTGAAACAGTCAATTAAACCTGGTCTTGATAAATATTTTAGAGGATAACGCATGTTAGGTCTGGGTCAGCTCTAGAATTTGCCCTCATCATGCTCATACTTTCGCATCTTTCTCATACATCATGGCTAGATCCTGGGCTATTTCTGGATTGTATCGCGTAGTAATGTGGTACCACGCTGAAACAGTCGATTAAACCTGGTTTCGATCAATATTTTAGAGGATAACGCAAGTTAAGTCTGGGATTGGTCTGGGATTTGACCTCATCAGACTCATACTTTCGCACACTTCACATACTTGTTGAACGGATCCTGGGTTTTTTCTGGTTTGGACCCCGTAGTAGTGTGGTACCACACTGAAACAGTCCATTAAACCTGGTTTCGCTCAATATTTTAGAGGATAACGCATGTTAGGTCTAGGTCAGGCCTGGGATTTTCACTCATCAGGCTCATTCTTTCGTATATTTCTCATACATGTTGAACAGATCCTGGGTTTTTTCTGGTTTGGATCACGTAGTAATGTGGGACCACACTGAAACAATCAATTAAACCTGGTTTCCATCAATATTTTAGAGGACAACGCAAGTTAGGTCTGGGATAGGTCTGGGATTTGCCCTCATCAGGCTCATACTTTCGCATTCTTCGCATACTTGTTGAACGGATCCTGGGTTTTTTCTGGATTGGATCACGTAGTAATGTGGTACCACACTGAAACATTCAATGAAACCTGGTCTGGATAAATATTTTAGAGGATGACGCAAGTTAGGTCTGGGGTAGGTCTGGGATTAGCCCTCATCAGACTCATACTTTCGCATTCTTCACATACTTGTTGAACGGATCCTGGGTTTTACTGGTTTGGATCACGTAGTAATGTGGGGCCACACTGAAACAATCAATTAAACCTGGTCTTGATAAATATTTTAGAGGACAACCCATGTTAGGTCTGGGTTAGGTCTAGGATTTGCTCTCATCAGGCTCATACTTTCGCATATTTCTCATACTTCATGGCTAGATCCTGGGATATTTCTGGATTGGATCACGTAGTAATGTGGTACCACACTGAAACAGTCAATTAAACCTGGTTTCGCTCAATATTTTAGAAGATAACGCATGTTAGGTCTAGGTTAGGCCTGGGATTTGCCCTCATCAGGGTCATACTTTCGCAGTTTTAACATGCATGTTGACCTGATCGAGGGTTTTTTCTGCTTTGGATCACGTAGTAAAGTGGTACCACAACTAAAACAGTCAATTAAACCTGGTTTCGATCACTATTTTAGAGGATAACGCAAGTTAGGTCTGGGATAGGTCTGGGATTTGCCCTCATCAGACTCATACCTACGCACACTTCACATACTCGTTGAACAGATCCTGGGTTTTTTCTGGAGTGGATCACATAGTAATGTGGTACCACACTGAAACAGTCGATTAAACCAGGTTTCGATCACTATTTTAGAGGATAACGCAAGTTAGGTCTGGGATAGGTCTGGGATTAGCCCTCATCAGACTCATACTTTCGCATATTTCTCATACTTGATGACTAGATCCTGGGCTTTTTCTGGATTGCATCACGTAGTAATGAAGCACAACACTGAAACAGTCAATTAAACCTGGTTTCGATCACTATTTTAGAGGATAACGCAAGTTAGGTCTGGGATAGGTCTGGGATTTGCCCTCATCAGGCTCAAACTTTCGCGTTTTTCACATACTTGTTGAACAGATCCTGGTTTTTTTCTGGTTTGGATCACGTAGTAGTGTGGTACCACACTGAAACAGTCAATTAAACCTGGTTTCGATCACTATTTTAGAGGATAACGCAAGTTAGGTCTGGGATAGGTCTGGGATTATCCCTCATCAGACTCATACTTTCGCACACTTCACATACTCGTTGACAAGATCCGGGGTTTTTTTCTGGTTTGGATCACGTAGTAATGTGGTACCACACTAAAACTGTCGGTTAAACCTGGTTTCGATCAATATTTTAGTGGATAACGCAAGTTAGGTCTGGGATAGGTCTGAGATTTGCCCTCATCAGACTCATACTTTCGCACACTTCACATACTCGTTGAACAGCTCCTGGGTTATTTTCTGGTTTGGATCACATAGTAATGTGGTACCACACTGAAACAGTCGATTAAACCAGGTTTCGATCAATATTTTTGAGGATAACGCATGTTAGGTCTAGGTTAGGCCTGGGATTTTCACTCATCAGACTCATACTTTCGCATTCTTCACATACTTGTTGAACGGATGCTGGGGTTTTTCTGGTTTGGATCACGTAGTAATGTGGGTCCACACTGAAACAATCAATTAAACCTGGTCTTGATAAATATTTTAGAGGATAACGCGTGTTAGGTCTGGGATAGGTATGGGATTTGCCCTCATCAGACTCATACTTTCGCATTCTTCACATACTTGTTGAACTGATCCTGGGTTTTTTCTGGTTTGGATCACATAGTAATGTGGTACCACACCGAAACATTCAATTAAACCTGGCCTTGATAAATATTTTGGAGGATAACGCAAGTTAGGTCTGGGATAGGTCTGGGATTTGCTCTCATCAGGCTCATTCTTTCGCATATTTCTCATACTTGATGGCTAGATCCTGAGCTTTTTCTGGATTGCATCACGTAGTAATGTAGTACCACACTGAAACAGTCAATGAAACCTGGTTTCCAACAATATTTTAGAGGACAACGCAAGTTAGGTCTAGGTAAGGCCTGAGATTTTCACTGATCAGACTCATACATTCGCATTCTTCACATACTTGTTGAACGGATCCTGGGTTTTTTCTGGTTTGGATCAAGTAGTTATGTGGGTCCACACTGAAACAATCAATTAAACCTGGTCTTGATAAATATTTTAGAGGATAACGCGTGTTAGGTCTGGGATAGGTCTGGGATTTGCCCTCATCAGACTCATACTTTCGCACACTTCACATACTCGTTGAACAGATCCTGGGTTATTTTCTGGTTTGGATCACATAGTAATGTGGTACCACACTGAAACAGTCGATTAAACCAGGTTTCGATCAATATTTTTGAGGATAACGCATGTTAGGTCTAGGTTAGGCCTGGGATTTTCACTCATCAGACTCATACTTTCGCATTCCTCACATACTTGTTGAACGGATCCTGCGTTTTTTCTGGTTTGGATCACGTAGTAATGTGGGTCCACACTGAAACAATCAATTAAACCTGGTCTTGATAAATATTTTAGAGGATAGCGCATGTTAGGTCTGGGATAGGTCTGGGATTTGCCCTCATCAGACTCATACTTTCGCACACTTCACATACTCGTTGAACAGATCCTGGGTTATTTTCTGGTTTGGATCACATAGTAATATGGTACCACACTGAAACAGTCGATTAAACCAGGTTTCGATCACTATATTTGAGGACAACGCATGTTAGGTCTAGGTTAGGCCTGGGATTTTCACTCATCAGACTCATACTTTCGCATTCTTCACATACTTGTTGAACTGAAACTGGGTTTTTTCTGGTTTGGATCACGTAGTAATGTGGTTCCACACTGAAACAGTCGGTTAAACCTGGTTTCGATCAATATTTTAGTGGATAACGCAAGTTAGGTCTGGGATAGGTCTGGGATTTGCCCTCATCAGACTCATACCTACGCACACTTCACATACTTGTTGAACGGATCCTGGGTTTTTTCTGGTTTGTATCACGTAGTAGTGTGGTACCACACTGAAACAGTCCATTAAACCTGGTTTGGATCAATATTTAGGAGGATAACGCATGTTAGGGCTAGGTTAGCCCTGGGATTTGCACTCATCAGACTCATACTTTCGCATTCTTCTCATACTTGTTGAACTGATCCTGGGTTTTTTCTAGTTTGGATCACGTAGTAGTGTGGTACCACCCTGAAACAGTCGATTAAACCTGGTTTCGATCAATATTTTAGAGGATAACGCAAGTTAAGTCTGGGATTGGTCTGGGATTTGACCTCATCAGACTCATACTTTCGCATCTTTCTCATACATCATGGCTAGATCCTGGGCTATTTCTGGATTGGATCACGTAGTAATGTGGTACTACACTGAAACAGTCAATTAAACCTGGTTTCGCTCAATATTTTAGAGGATAACGCATGTTAGGTCTAGGTTAGGCCTGGGATTCTCACTCATCAGACTCATACTTTCGCATTCTTCACATACTTGTAGAACGGATCCTGGGTATTTTCTGGTTTGGATCACGTAGTAATGTGGGACCACACTGAAACAATCAATTAAACCTGGTCTTGATAAATATTTTAGAGGACAACGTATGTTAGGTCTGGGTTAGGTCTAGGATTTGCCCTCATCAGGCTCATACTTTCGCATATTTCTCATACTTCATGGCTAGAACCTGGGCTATTTCTGGATTGCATCACGTAGTAATGAAGTACAACACTGAAACAGTCAATTAAACCTGGTTTCCATCAATATTTTAGAGGACAACGCATGTTAGGTCTAGGTTAGGCCTGGGATTTGCCCTCATCAGGGTCATACTTTCGCAGTTTTAACATGCATGTTGACCTGATCGAGGGTTTTTTCTGCTTTGGATCACGTAGTAAAGTGGTACCACATTGAAACAGTCCATTAAACCTTGTTTGGATCAATATTTTTCAGGATAACGCATGTTAGGTCTAGGTTAGGCCTGGGATTTTCACTCATCAGACTCATACTTTCGCATTCTTCACATACTTGTTGAACGGATCCTGGGTTTTACTGGTTTGGATCACGTAGTAATGTGGGGCCACACTGAAACAATCAATTAAACCTGGTCTTGATAAATATTTTAGAGCACAACCCATGTTAGGTCTGGGTTAGGTCTAGGATTTGCTCTCATCAGGCTCATACTTTCGCATATTTCTCATACTTCATGGCTAGATCCTGGGATATTTCTGGATTGGATCACGTAGTAATGTGGTACCACACTGAAACAGTCAATTAAACCTGGTTTCGCTCAATATTTTAGACGATAACGCATGTTAGGTCTAGGTTAGGCCTGGGATTTGCCCTCATCAGGGTCATACTTTCGCAGTTTTAACATGCATGTTGACCTGATCGAGGGTTTTTTCTGCTTTGGATCACGTAGTAAAGTGGTACCACAACTAAAACAGTCAATTAAACCTTTTTTCGATCACTATTTTAGAGGATAACGCAAGTTAGGTCTGGGATAGGTCTGGGATTATCCCTCATCAGACTCATACTTTCGCACACTTCACATACTCGTTGACAAGATCCTGGGTTTTTTTCTGGTTTGGAGCACGTAGTAATGTGGTACCACACTGAAACTGTCGATTAAACCTGGTTTCGAACACTATTTTAGGAGACAATGCAAGTTAGGTCTGGGATAGGTCTGGGATTTGCCCTCATCGGGCTCAAACTTTCGCGTTTTTCACATACTTGTTGAACAGATCCTGGTTTTTTTCTGGTTTGGATCACGTAGTAGTGTGGTACCACACTGAAACAGTCAATTAAACCTGGTTTCGATCACTATTTTAGAGGATAACGCAAGTTAGGTCTGGGATAGGTCTGGGATTATCCCTCATCAGACTCATACTTTCGCACACTTCACATACTCGTTGACAAGATCCGGGGTTTTTTTCTGGTTTGGATCACGTAGTAATGTGGTACCACACTAAAACTGTCGGTTAAACCTGGTTTCGATCAATATTTTAGTGGATAACGCAAGTTAGGTCTGGGATAGGTCTGGGATTTGCCCTCATCAGACTCATACTTTCGCACACTTCACATACTCGTTGAACAGATCCTGGGTTATTTTCTGGTTTGGATCACATAGTAATGTGGTACCACACTGAAACAGTCGATTAAACCAGGTTTCGATCAATATTTTTGAGGATAACGCATGTTAGGTCTAGGTTAGGCCTGGGATTTTCACTCATACGACTCATACTTTCGCATTCTTCACATACTTGTTGAACGGATGCTGGGGTTTTTCTGGTTTGGATCACGTAGTAATGTGGGTCCACACTGAAACAATCAATTAAACCTGGTCTTGATAAATATTTTAGAGGATAACGCATGTTAGGTCTGGGATAGGTATGGGATTTGCCCTCATCAGACTCATACTTTCGCATTCTTCACATACTTGTTGAACTGATCCTGGGTTTTTTCTGGTATGTATCACGTTGTAATGTGGGACCACACTGAAACAATCATTTAAACCTTGTCTTGATAAATATTTTAGAGGATAACGCATGTTAGGCTTGGGTTAGGTCTAGGATTTGCCCTCATCAGGCTCACAGTTTGGCGTTTTTCACATACTTGTTAAACAGATCCTGGGTTTTTTCTGGTTTGGATCACGTAGTAATGTGGTACCACACTAAAACAGTCAATTAAACCTGGTTTCGATCAATATTTTACAGGATCACGCAAGCTAGGTCTGGGATAGGTCTGGGATTAGCCCTCATGAGACTCATACTTTCGCACACTTCACATACTCGTTGACAAGATCCTGAGTTTTTTTCTGGCTTGGATCACGTAGTAATGTGGTTCCACACTGATACAGTCGATTAAACTTGGCTTCGATCAATATTTTAGAGGATAACGCAAGTTAGGTCTGGGACAGGTCTGGGATTTGCCCTCGTCAGGCTCATACTTTCGCGTTTTTCACATACTTGTTGAACGGATCCTGGGTTTTTTCTGGTTTGGTTCACGTAGTAATGTGGGTCCACACTGAAACAATCAATTAAACCTGGTCTTGATAAATATTTTAGAGGATAACGCATGTTAGGTCCGGGATAGGTCTGGGATTTGCCCTCATCAGACTCATACTTTCGCACACTTCACATACTCGTTGAACAGATCCTGCATTATTTTCTGGTTTGGATCACATAGTAATGTGGTACCACACTGAACCATTCAATTAAACCTGGCCTTGATAAATATTTTGGAGGATAACGCAAGTTAGGTCTGGGATAGGTCTGGGATTTGCTCTCATCAAGCTCATTCTTTCGCACACTTCACATACTCGTTGAACAGATCCTGGGTTATTTTCTGGATTGCATCACGTAGTAATGTAGTGCCACACTGAAACAGTCAATGAAACCTGGTTTCCAACAATATTTTAGAGGACAACGCAAGTTAGGTCTAGGTAAGGCCTGAGATTTTCACTGATCAGACTCATACATTCGCATTCTTCACATACTTGTTGAACGGATCCTGGGTTTTTTCTGGTTTGGATCACGTAGTTATGTGGGTCCACACTGAAACAATCAATTAAACCTGGTCTTGATAAATATTTCAGAGGATAACGCGTGTTAGGTCTGGGATAGGTCTGGGATTTGCCCTCACCAGACTCATACTTTCGCACACTTCACATACTCGTTGAACAGATCCAGGGTTATTTTCTGGTTTGGATCACATAGTAATGTGGTACCAGACTGAAACAGTCGATTAAACCAGGTTTCGATCAATATTTTTGAGGATAACGCATGTTAGGTCTAGGTTAGGCCTGGGATTTTCACTCATCAGACTCATACTTTCGCATTCTTCACATACTTGTTGAACTGAAACTGGGTTTTTTCTGGTTTGGATCACGTAGTAATGTGGTTCCACACTGAAACAGTCGGTTAAACCTGGTTTCGATCAATATTTTAGTGGATAACGTAAGTTAGGTCTGGGATAGGTCTGGGATTTGCCCTCATCAGACTCATACCTACGCACACTTCACATACTCGTTGAACAGATCCTGAGTTTTTTTCTGGCTTGGATCACGTAGTAATGTGGTTCCACACTGATACAGTCGATTAAACTTGGCTTCGATCAATATTTTAGAGGATAACGCAAGTTAGGTCTGGGACAGGTCTGGGATTTGCCCTCGTCAGGCTCATACTTTCGCGTTTTTCACATACTTGTTGAACGGATCCTGGGTTTTTTCTGGTTTGGTTCACGTAGTAATGTGGGTCCACACTGAAACAATCAATTAAACCTGGTTTTGATAAATATTTTAGAGGATAACGCGTGTTAGGTCTGGGATAGGTCTGGGATTTGCCCCCATCAGACTCATACTTTCGCACACTTCACATACTTGTTGAACAGATCCTGGGTTATTTTCTGGTTTGGATCACATAGTAATGTGGTACCACACTGAAACAGTCGATTAAACCAGGTTTCGATCACTATATTTGAGGACAACGCATGTTAGGTCTAGGTTAGGCCTGGAATTTTCACTCATCAGACTCATACTTTCGCATTCTTCACATACTTGTTGAACTGAAACTGGGTTTTTTCTGGTTTGGATCACGTAGTAATGTGGTTCCACACTGAAACAGTCGGTTAAACCTGGTTTCGATCAATATTTTAGTGGATAACGTAAGTTAGGTCTGGGATAGGTCTGGGATTTGCCCTCATCAGACTCATACCTACGCACACTTCACATACTCGTTGAACAGATCCTGGGTTTTTTCTGGAGTGGATCACATAGTAATGTGGTACCACACTGAAACAGTAGATTAAACCTGGTTTCGATCAATATTTTTGAGGATAACGCATGTTAGGTCTAGGTTAGGCCTGGGATTTTCACTCATCAGACTCATACTTTCGCATTCTTCACATACTTGTTGAACGGATCCTGGGTTTTTTCTGGTTTGTATCACGTAGTAGTGTGGTACCACACTGAAACAGTCCATTAAACCTGGTTTGGATCAATATTTAGGAGGATAACGCATGTTAGGGCTAGGTTAGCCCTGGGATTTGCGCTCATCAGACTCATACTTTCGCATTCTTCTCATACTTGTTGAACTGATCCTGGGTTTTTTCTAGTTTGGATCACGTAGTAGTGTGGTACCACCCTGAAACAGTCGATTAAACCTGGTTTCGATCAATATTTTAGAGGATAACGCAAGTTAAGTCTGGGATTGGTCTGGGATTTGACCTCATCAGACTCATACTTTCGCATCTTTCTCATACATCATGGCTAGATCCTGGGCTATTTCTGGATTGGATCACGTAGTAATGTGGTACTACACTGAAACAGTCAATTAAACTTGGTTTCGCTCAATATTTTTGAGGATAACGCAAGTTAAGTCTGGTATTGGTCTGGGATTTGACCTCATCAGACTCATACTTTCGCACACTTCACATACTTGTTGAACGGATCCTGGGTTTTTTCTGGTTTGGACCCCGTAGTAGTGTGGTACCACACTGAAACAGTCCATTAAACCTGGTTTCGCTCAATATTTTAGAGGATAACGCATGTTAGGTCTAGGTTAGGCCTGGGATTCTCACTCATCAGACTCATACTTTCGCATTCTTCACATACTTGTAGAACGGATCCTGGGTATTTTCTGGTTTGGATCACGTAGTAATGTGGGACCACACTGAAACAGTCAATTAAACCTCGTCTTGATAAATATTTTAGAGGATAACGCATGTTAGGTCTGGGTCAGCTCTAGAATTTGCCCTCATCATGCTCATACTTTCGCATCTTTCTCATACATCATGGCTAGATCCTGGCCTATTTCTGGATTGTATCACGTAGTAATGTGGTACCACACTGAAACTGTCGATTAAACCTGGTTTCGAACACTATTTTAGAAGACAATGCAAGTTAGGTCTGGGATAGGTCTGGGATTTGCCCTCATCAGGCTCAAACTTTCGCGTTTTTCACATACTTGTTGAACAGATCCTGGTTTTTTTCTGGTTTGGATCACGTAGTAGTGTGGCACCACACTGAAACAGTCAATTAAACCTGGTTTCGATCACTATTTTAGAGGATAACGCAAGTTAGGTCTGGGATAGGTCTGGGATTATCCCTCATCAGACTCATACTTTCGCACACTTCACATACTCGTTGACAAGATCCTGGGTTTTTTTCTGGTTTGGATCACGTAGTAATGTGGTACCACACTAAAGCTGTCGGTTAAACCTGGTTTCGATCAATATTTTAGTGGATAACGCAAGTTAGGTCTGGGATAGGTCTGGGATTTGCCCTCATCAGACTCATACTTTCGCACACTTCACATTCTCGTTGAACAGATCCTGGGTTATTTTCTGGTTTGGATCACATAGTAATGTGGTACCACACTGAAACAGTCGATTAAACCTGGTTTCGATCAATATTTTAGAGAATAATTCATGTTAGGTCTAGGTTAGGTCTGGGATTTGCTCTCATCAGGCTCATTCTTTCGCATATTTCTCATACTTGATGGCTAGATCCTGGGCTGTTTCTGGATTGTATGACGTAGTAATGTGGTACCACGCTGAAACAGCGAATTAAACCTGGTTTCGATCAATATTTTAGAGGATAACGCAAGTTAGGTCTAGGGTAGGCCTGGGATTTGCCCTCATCAGGGTCATACTTTCGCAGTTTTAACATACATGTTGACCTGATCGACGGTTTTTTCTGCTTTGGATCACGTAGTAAAGTGGCACCACTCTGAAACATTCAATTAAACCTGGTCTTGATAAATATTTTAGAGGATAACGCATGTTAGGTTTGGGTTAGGTCTAGGATTTGCCCTCAGCAGGCTCATACTTTCGCATATTTCTCATACTTCATGGCTAGATCCTGGGCTGTTTCTGGATTGTATCACGTAGTACTGTGGTACCACGCTGAACCAGTCAATTAAACCTGTTTTCGATCAATATTTTAGAGGATAACGCATGTTAGGTCTGGCATAGGTCTGGGATTCGCCCTCATCAGGCTCATTCTTTCGCATATTTCTCATACATGTTGAACAGATCCTGGGTTTTTTCTGGTTTGGATCACGTAGTAATGTGGGACCACACTGAAACAATCAATTAAACCTGGTTTCCATCAATATTTTAGAGGACAACGCAAGTTAGGTCTGGGGTAGGTCTGGGATTAGCCCTCATCAGACTCATACTTTCGCGTTTTTCACATACTTGTTGAACAGATCCTGGGTTTTTTCTGGTTTGTATCACGTAGTAGTGTGGTACCACACTGAAACAGTCCATTAAACCTGGTTTGGATCAATATTTTAGAGGATAACGCATGTTAGGGCTAGGTTAGCCCTGGGATTTGCACTCATCAGGCTCATTCTTTCGTATATTTCTCATACATGTTGAACAGATCCTGGGTTTTCTCTGGTTTGGATCACGTAGTAATGTGGGACCACACTGAAACAATCAATTAAACCTGGTTTCCATCAATATTTTAGAGGACAACGCAAGTTAGCTCTGGGGTAGGTCTGGGATTAGCCCTCATCAGACTCATACTTTCGCACACTTCACATACTCGTTGAACAGATCCTGGGTTTTTTTCTGGTTTGGATCACGTAGTAATGTGGTAACACACTGAAACAGTCGATTAAACCTGGTTTCGATCAATATTATTGAGGATAACGCATGTTAGGTCTAGGTCAGGTCTAGGATTTGCCCTCATCAGGCTCATACTTTCTCATATTTCTCATACCTCATGGCTGGATCCTGGGCTATTTCTGGATTGGATCACGTAGCAATGTGGTACCACACTGAAACAGTCAATTAAACCTGGTTTCGATTAATATTTTAGAGAATAATTCATGTTAGGTCTGGGTTAGGTCTGCGATTTGCTCTCATCATGCTCATTCTTTCGCATATTTCTCATACTTGATGGCTAGATCCTGGGCTTTTTCTGGATTACATCACGTAGTAATGAAGTACAACACTGAAACAGTCAATTAAACCTGGTTTCCATCAATATTTTAGAGGACAACGCAAGTTAGGTCTAGGTTAGGCCTGGGATTTGCCCTCATCAGGATCATACTTTTGCAGTTTTAACATACATGTTCACCTGATCGAGGGTTTTTTCTGCTTTGGATCACGTAGTAAAGTGGTACCACACTGAAACAGTCCATTAAACCTGGTTTGCATCAATATTTTAGAGGATAACGCATGTTAGGTCTAGGTTAGCCCCGAGATTTTCACTCATCAGACTCATACTTTCGCATTCTTCACATATTTGTTGAACGGATCCTGGGTTTTTTCTGGTTTGGATCACGTAGTAATGTGGGACCACGCTGAAACAATCAATTAAACCTGGTCTTGATAAATATTTTAGAGGACAACGTATATTAGGTCTGGGTTAGGTCTAGGATTTGCCCTCATCAGGCTCATACTTTCGCATATTTCTCATACTTGATGGCTAGATCATGGGCTGTTTCTGGATTGGATCACGTAGTAATGTGGTACCACACTGAAACAGTCGATTAAACCAGGTTTCGATCAATATCGTAGAGGATAACGCAAGTTAAGTCTGGGATTGGTCTGGGATTTGACCTCATCAGACTCATAAATTCGCACACTTCACATACTCGTTGAACAGATCCTGGGTTATTTTCTGGTTTGGATCACATAGTAATGTGGTACCACACTGAAACAGTCGATTAAACCAGGTTTCGATCAATATTTTTGAGGATAACGCATGTTAGGTCTAGGTTAGGCCTGGGATTTTCACTCATCAGACTCATACTTTCGCATTCTTCACATACTTGTTGAACGGATCCTGGGTTTTTTCTGGTTTGGATCACGTAGTAATGTGGTACCACACTGAAACAGTCGATTAAACCTGGTTATGATCAATATTTTAGAGGATAACGCATAGTTAGGTTTGGGATAGGTCTGGGATTTGACCTCATCAGACTCATACTTTCGCGTTTTTCACATACTTGGTAAACAGATCCTGGGTTTTTTCTGGTTTGTATCACGTAGTAGTGTGGTACCACACTGAAACAGTCCATTAAACCTGGTTTGGATCATATTTTAGAGGATAACGCATGTTAGGTCTAGGTTAGCCCTGGGATTTGCACTCATCAGACTCATACTTTCGCATTCTTCTCATACTTGTTGAACTGATCCTGGGTTTTTTTCTGGTTTGGATCACGTAGTAATGTGGTACCACACTGAAACAGTCGATTAAACCTGGTTTCGATCAATATTTTAGAGGATAACGCAAGTTAAGTCTGGGATTGGTCTGGGATTTGACCTCATCAGACTCATACTTTCGTACACTTCACATACTCGTTGAACAGATCCTGGGTTACTTTCTGGTTTGAATCACATAGTAATGTGGTACCACACTGAAACAATCGATTAAACCAGGTTTCGATCAATATTTTTGAGGATAACGCATGTTAGGTCTAGGTTAGGCCTGGGATTCTCACTCATCAGACTCATACTTTCGCATTCTTCACATACTTGTAGAACGGATTCTGGGTATTTTCTGGTTTGGATCACGTAGTAATGTGGGACCACACTGAAACAGTCAATTAAACCTGGTCTTGATAAATATTTTAGAGGATAACGCATGTCAGGTCTGGGTCAGCTCTAGAATTTGCCCTCAACATGCTCATACTTTCGCATCTTTCTCATACATCATGGCTAGATCCTGGGCTATTTCTGGATTGTATCACGTAGTAATGTGGTACCACGCTGAAACAGTCGATTAAACCTGGTTTCGATCAATATTTTAGAGGATAACGCAAGTTAAGTCTGGGATTGGTCTGGGATTTGACCTCATCAGACTCATTCTTTCGCGTTTTTCACATACTTGTTGAACAGATCCTGGGTTTTTTCCTGTTTGGGTCACGTAGTAGTGTGGTACCACACTGAAACAGTCGATTAAACCTGGTTTCGATCAATATTTTTGGGGATAACGCATGTTAGGTCTAGGTTAGGTCTGGGATTTTCACTCATCAGGCTCATACTTTCGCATTTTTCTCATACTTCATGGCTAGATCCTGGGCTATTTCTGGATTGTATCACGTAGTAATGTGGTACCACACTGAAACAGTCAATTAAACCTGTTTTCGCTCAATATTTTAGAAGATAACGCATGTTAGGCCTAGGTTAGGCCTGGGATTTGCCCTCATCAGGGTCATACTTTCGCAGTTTTAGCATGCATGTTAACCTGATCGAGTGTTTTTTCTGCTTTGGATCACGTAGTAAAGTGGTACCACAACTAAAACAGTCAATTAAACCTGGTTTCGATCACTATTTTAGAGGATAACGCAAGTTAGGTCTGGGATAGGTCTGGGATTAGCCCTCATCAGGCTCATACTTTCGCAGTTTTAACATGCATGTTGACCTGATCGAGGGTTTTTTCTGCTTTGGATCACGTAGTAATGTGGTACCACACTGAATCAGTCGATTAAACCTGGTTTCGATTAATATTTTAGAGGATAACGCATGTTAGGTCTGGGATAGGTCTGGGATTCGCCCTCATCAGGCTCATACTTTCGCATATTTCTCATACTTCATGGCTAGATCCTGGGCTTTTTCTGGATTGTATCATGTAGTCATGAAGTACAACACTGAAACAGTCAATTAAATCTGGTTTCCATCAATATCTTAGAGGACAACGCAAGTTAGGTCTGGGATAGGTCTGGGATTTGCCCACATCAGGCTCATACTTTCGCGTTTTTCACATACTTGTTGAACAGATCCTGGGTTTTTTCTGGTTTGGATCACGTAGTAGTGTGGTACCACACTGAAACAGTACATTAAACCTGGTTTCGATCAATATTTTTGAGGATAACGCATGTTAGGTCTAGGTTAGGCCGGGGATTTTCACTCATCAGACTCATACTTTCGCATTCTTCACATACTTGTTGAACGGATCCTGGGTTTTGTCTGGTTTGGATCACGTAGTAATGTGGTACCACACTGAAACATTCAATTAATCCTGGTCTTGATAAATATTTTAGAGAATAATTCATGTTAGGTCCAGGTTAGGTCTGGGATTTGCTCTCGTCGGGCTGATTCTTTCGCATATTTCTCATACTTGATGGCTAGATCCTGGGCTTTTTCTGGATTGCATCACGTAGTAATGAAGTGTAACACTGAAACAGTCAATTAAGCCTGGTTTCCATCAATATTTTAGAGGACAACGCATGTTAGGTCTAGGTTAGCCCAGGGATTTTCACTCATCAGACTCATACTTTCGCATTCTTCACATACTTGTTGAACGGATCCTGGGTTTTTTCTGGTTTGGATCACGTAGTAATGTGGGACCACACTGAAACAATCAATTAAACCTGGTCATGATAAATATTTTAGAGGATAACGCATGTTAGGTCTGGGTTTGGTCTAGGATTTGCCTTCGTCAGGCTCATACTTTCGCATATTGTTCATACTTCATGGCTAGATCCTGGGCTATTTCTGGATTGGATCACGTAGTAATGTGGTACCACACTGAAACAGTCGATTAAACCAGGTTTCTATCAATATTTTTGAGGAAAACGCAAGTTAGGTCTGGGATAGGTCTGGGATTAGCCCTCATCAGACTCATACTTTCGCACACTTCACATACTCGTTGACAAGATCCTGGGTTTTTTTCTTGTTTGGATCACGTAGTAATGTGGTACCACACTGAATCAGTCGATTAAACCTGGTTTCGATCAATATTTTTGAGGATAACGCATGTTAGGTCTCGGTTAGGTCTGGGATTTGCCCTCATCAGACACATACTTTCGCATTCTTCACATACTCGTTGACAAGATCCTGGGTTTTTTTCTTGTTTGGATCACGTAGTAATGTGGTACCACACTGAATCAGTCGATTAAACCTGGTTTCGATCAATATTTTTGAGGATAACGCATGTTAGGTCTAGGTTAGGTCTGGGATTTTCACTCATCAGGCTCATACTTTCGCATTTTTCTCATACTTCATGGCTAGATCCTGGGCTATTTCTGGATTGTATCACGTAGTAATGTGGTACCACACTGAAACAGTCCATTAAACCTGGTTTCGCTCAGTATTTTAGAGGAAAACGCATGTTAGGTCTAGGTTAGGCCTGGGATTTGCCCACATCAGGGTCATACTTCCGCAGTTTTAACATACATGTTGACCTGATCGAGGGTTTTTTCTGCTTTGGATCACGTAGTGAAGTGGTACTGCACTGAAGCAGACCATTAAGCCTGGTTTGGATCAATATTTTAGAGAATATTTCATGTTAGGTCTAGGTTAGGTCTGGGATTTGCTCTCATCAGGCTCATTCTTTCGCATATTTCTCATACTTGATGGCTAGATCCTGGGCTTTTTCTGGATTGCATCACGTAGTATTGAAGTACAACACTGAAACAGTCAATTAAACCTGGTCTTGATAAATATTTTAGAGGAAAACGCATGTTAGGTTTGGGTTAGGTCTAGGATTTGCCCCCATCAGGCTCATACTTTCGCATATTTCTCATACTTCATGGCTGGATCCTGGGCTATTTCTGGATTGGATCACGTGGTAATGTGGTACCACACTGAAACAGTCAATTAAACCTGGTTTCCATCAATATTTTAGAGGAAAACGCATGTTAGGTCTAGGTTAGGCCTGGGATTTGCCCACATCAGGGTCATACTTCCGCAGTTTTAACATACATGTTGACCTGATCAGGGTTTTTTCTGCTTTGGATCACGTAGTGAAGTGATTCCGCACTGAAGCAGACCATTAAACCTGGTTTGGATCAATATTTTAGAGGATAACGCATGTTAGGTTTGGGTTAGGTCTAGGATTTGCACTCATCAGGCTCATACTTTCGCATATTTCTCATACTTCATGGCTAGATCCTGGGCTGTTTCAGGATTGTATCACGTAGTAATGTGGTACCACGCTGAAATAGTCAATTAAAACTGGGTTCGATCAATATTTTAGAGGATAACTCAAGTTTGGTCTGGGATAGGTCTGGGATTTGCCCTCATCAGGCTCATACTTTCGCGATTTTCACATACTTGTTGAACTGGTCCTCGGTTTTTTCTGGTTTGGATCACGTAGCAATGTGGTACCACACTGAAGCAGTCGGTTAAACCTGTTTTCGATCAATATTTTAGAGGATAACGCAAGTTTGGTCTGGGATAGGTCTGGGATTTGCCCCCATCAGGCTCATACTTTCGCATATTTCTCATACTTCATGGCTGGATCCTGGGCTATTTCTGGTTTGGATCACGTAGTAATGTGGTACCACACTGAAACAGTCAATTAAACCTGGTTTTGATCAATATTTTAGAGAATAATTCATGTCAGGTCTAGGGTAGGTCTGGGATTTGCTCTCATCAGGCTCATTCTTTCGCATATTTCTCATACTTGATGGCTAGATCATTGGGCTTTTTCCGGTTTGCATCACGTAGTAATGAAGTACAACACTGAAACAGTCAACTCAACCTGGTTTCCATCAATATTTTTGAGGACTACGCATGTTAGGTCTAGGTTAGGCCTGGGATTTGCCCTCATCAGGGTCATACTTTCGCAGTTTTAACATACATGTTGACGTGATCGAGGGTTTTTCCTGCTTTGGATCACGTAGTAGGTGGTACCACACTGAAACAGTCCATTAAACCTGGTTTGGATAAATATTTTAGAGGATAACGCATGTTAGGTCTGGGATAGGTCTGGGATTTGCCCTCATCAGACTCATACTTTCGCACACTTCACATACTCGTTGAACAGATCCTGGGTTATTTTCTGGTTTGGATCACATAGTAATGTGGTACCACACTGAAACAGTCGATTAAACCAGGTTTCGATCAATATTTTTGAGGATAACGCATGTTAGGTCTAGGTTAGGCCTGGGATTTTCACTCATCAGACTCATACTTTCGTATTCTTCACATACTTGTTGAACGGATCCTGGGTTTTTTCTGGTTTGGATTACGTAGTAATGAGGGACCACACTGAAACAATCAAATAAACCTGGTCTTGATGAATATTTTAGAGGATAAAGCATGTTAGGTCTTCGTTAGGTCTAGGATTTGCCCTCGTCAGGCTCATACTTTCGCGTTTTTCACATACTTGTTCAACAGATCCTGGGTTTTCCGGTTTGGGTCACGTAGTAGTGTGGTACCACACTGAAACATTCAATTAAACCTGGTCTAGATAAATATTTTAGAGGATAACGCATGTTAGGTCTGGGTTAGGTCTAGGATTTGCCCTCATCAGGCTCATACTTTCACATATTTCTCATACTTCATGGCTAGATCCTGGGCTATTTCTGGATTGGATCACGTAGTAATGTGGCACCACACTGAAACAGTCAATTAAACCTGGTCTAGATTAATTTTTTTTGAGGATAACGCATGTTAGTTCTGGGTTAGGTCTAGGATTTGCCCCCATCAGGCTCATACTTTCGCATATTTCTCGTACTTGATGGCTAGATCCTGGGCTTTTTCCGGATTGCATTACGTAGTAATGCGGTACAACACTGAAACAGTCAATTCAACCTGGTTTCCATCAATATTTTAGTGGACAACGCATGTTAGGTCTAGGTTTGGCCTGGGATTTGTCCTCATCAGGGTCATACTTTCGCAGTTTTAACATACATGTTGACGTGATCGAGGGTTTTTTCTGCTTTGGATCATGTAGTAAAGTGGTACCGCACTGAAACAGTCCATTAAACCTGGTTTGGATCAATATTTTAGAGGATAACGCATGTTAGGTCTAGGTTAGCCCTGGGATTTTCACTCATCAGACTCATACTTTCGCATTCTTCACATACTTGTTGAACGGATCCTGGGTTTTTTCTGGTTTGGATCACGTAGTAATGTGGTACCACACTGAAACAGTCGATTAAACCTGGTTTCGATCAATATTTTAGAGGATAACGCAAGTTAAGTCTGGGATTGGTCTGGGATTTGACCTCATCAGACTCACACTTTCGCACACTTCACATACTCGTTGAACAGATCCTGGGTATTTTCTGGTTTGGATCACGTAGTGATGTGGTACCACACTGAAACAGTCGATTAAACCAGGTTTCGATCAATATTTTTGAGGATAACGCATGTTAGGTCTAGGTTAGGCCTGGGATTCTCACTCGTCAGGCTCATACTTTCGCATTCTTCACATACTTGTTGAACGGATCCTGGGTTTTTTCTGGTTTGGATCACGTAGTAATGTGGGACCACACTGAAACAGTCAATTAAACCTGGTTTCGATCAATATTTTAGAGAATAATTCATGTTAGGTCTAGGTTAGGTCTGGGATTTGCTCTCATCAGGCTCATTCTTTCGCATATTTCTCATACTTGATGGCTAGATACTGGGCTTTTTCTGGATTGCATCACGTAGTAATGAAGTACAACACTGAAACAGTCAATTAAACCTGGTTTCCGTCAATATCTTAGAGGACAACGCAAGTTAGGTCTGGGATAGGTCTGGTATTTGCCCTCATCAGGCTCATACTTTCCGCGTTTTTCACATACTTGTTGAACAGATCCTGGGTTTTTTCTGGTTTGGATCACGTAGTAGTGTGGGACCATACTGAAACAATCAATTAAACCTGATCTTGATAAATATTTTAGAGGATAACGCATGTTAGGTCTGGGATAGGTCGGGGATTTGCCCTCATCAGACTCATACTTTCGCACACTTCACATACTCGTTGATCAGATCCTGGGTTTTTTCTGGTTTGGATCACGTAGTAATGTGGAACTACACTGAAACAATCAATTAAACCTGGACTTGATAAATATTTTAGAGGATAACGCATGTTAGGTCTGGGCTAGGTCTAGGATTTGCCCTCGCCAGGCTCATACTTCCGCATATTTCTCATACTTCATGGCTAGATCCTGTGCTATTTCTGGATTAGATCACGTAGTAATGTGGTACCACACTGAAACAGTCAATTAAACCTGGTTTCCATCAATATCTTAGAGGACAACGCAAGTTAGGTCTGGGATAGGTCTTGGATTTGCCCTCATCAGGCTCATACTTTCCGCGTTTTTCACATACTTTTTGAACAGATCCTGGGTTTTTTCTGGTTTGGATCACGTAGTAGTGTGGTACCACACTGAAACAGTCAATAAAACCAGGTTTCGATCAATATTTTTGAGAATAATACATGTTAGGTCTAGGTTAGGTCTGGGATTTGCTCTCATCAGGCTCATTCTTTAGAATATTTCTCATACTTGATGGATTGCATCACGTAGTAATGACGTACAACACAGAAACAGTCAATTAAACCTGGTTTCCATCAATATCTTAGAGGAGAACGCAAGTTAGGTCTGGGATAGGTCTGGTATTTGCCCTCATCAGGCTCATACTTTCGCGTTTTTCACATACTTGTTGAACAGATCCTGGGTTTTTTCTGGTTTGGATCACGTAGTAGTGTGGTACCACACTGAAACTGTCCATTAAACCTGGTTTGGATCAATATTTTAGAGGATAACGCATGTTAGGTCTAGGTTAGGTCGGGGATTTTCACTCATCAGACTCATACTTTCGCATTCTTCACATACTTGTTGTACGGATCCTGGGTTTTTTCTGGTTTGGATCACGTAGTAATGTGGGTCCACACTGAAACAGTTAATTAAACCTGGTTTCGATCAATATTTTTGAGAATAATACATGTTAGGTCTAGGTTAGGTCTGGGATTTGCTCTCATCAGGCTCATTCTTTCGCATATTTCTCATACTTGATGGCTAGATGCTGGGCTTTTTCTGGATTGCATCACGTAGCAATGAAGTACAACACAGAAACAGTCAATCAAACCTGGTTTCCATCAATATCTTAGAGGACAACGCACGTTAGGTCTGGGATAGGTCTGGGATTTGCCCTCATCAGGCTCATACTTTCGCGTTTTTCACATACTTGTTGAACAGATCCTGTGTTTTTTCTGGTTTGGATCACGTAGTAGTGTGGCACCACACTGAAACAGTCCATTAAACCTGGTTTGGATCAATATTTTAGAGGATAACGCATGTTAGGTCTAGGTTAGGTCGGGGATTTTCACTCATCAGACTCATACTTTCGCATTCTTCACATACTTGTTGAACGGATCCTGGGTTTTCTCTGGTTTGGATCACGTAGTAATGTGGTACCACACTGAAACAGTCGATTAAACCTGGTTTCGATCAATATTTTAGAGGATAACGCATGTTAGGTCTAGGTTAGCCCTGGGATTTTCACTCATCAGACTCATACTTTCGCGTTTTTCACATACTTGTTGAACAGATCCTGGGTTTTTTCTCGTTTGGATCACGTAGTAGTGTGGGCCCACACTGAAACAATCATTTAAACCTGGTCCTGATAAATATTTTAGAGGATAACGCATGTTAGGTCTGGGATGGGTCTGGGATTTGCCCTCATCAGACTCATACTTTCGCACACTTCACATACTCGTTGAACAGATCCTGGGTTTTTTCTGGATTGGATCACGTAGTAATGAGGTACCACACTGGAACAGTCGACTAAACCTGGTTTCGATCAGTATTTTAGAGGATAACGCAAGTTAAGTCTGGGATTGGCCTGGGATTTGACCTCATCAGACTCATTCTTTCGCATATTTCTCATACTTGATGGCTAGATGCTGGGCTTTTTCTGGATTGCATCACGTAGCAATGAAGTACAACACAGAAACAGTCAATCAAACCTGGTTTCCATCAATATCTTAGAGGACAACGCACGTTAGGTCTGGGATAGGTCTGGGATTTGCCCTCATCAGGCTCATACTTTCGCGTTTTTCACATACTTGTTGAACAGATCCTGTGTTTTTTCTGGTTTGGATCACGTAGTAGTGTGGCACCACACTGAAACAGTCCATTAAACCCGGTTTGGATCAATATTTTAGAGGATAACGCATGTTAGGTCTAGGTTAGGTCGGGGATTTTCACTCATCAGACTCATACTTTCGCATTCTTCACATACTTGTTGAACGGATCCTGGGTTTTTTCTGGTTTGGATCACGTAGTAATGTGGTACCACACTGAAGCAGTCGATTAAACCTGGTTTCGATCAATATTTTAGAGGATAACGCATGTTAGGTCTAGGTTAGCCCTGGGATTTTCACTCATCAGACTCATACTTTCGCGTTTTTCACATACTTGTTGAACAGATCCTGGGTTTTTTCTCGTTTGGATCACGTAGTAGTGTGGGCCCACACTGAAACAATCATTTAAACCTGGTCCTGATAAATATTTTAGAGGATAACGCATGTTAGGTCTGGGATAGGTCTGGGATTTGCCCTCATCAGACTCATACTTTCGCACACTTCACATACTCGTTGAACAGATCCTGGGTTTTTTCTGGATTGGATCACGTAGTAATGAGGTACCACACTGAAACAGTCGACTAAACCTGGTTTCGATCAATATTTTAGAGGATAACGCAAGTTAAGTCTGGGATTGGTCTGGGATTTGACCTCATCAGACTCATACTTTCGCACACTTCACATACTCGTTGAACAGATCCTGGGTTATTTTCTGGTTTTGATCACTTAGTAATGTGGTACCACACTGAAGCAGTCAATTAAACCTGGTTTCGATCAATATTTTAGAGAATAATTCATGCTAGGTCTAGGTTAGGTCTGGGATTTGCTCTCATCAGGCTCATATTTTCGCATATTTCTCATACACGTTGAGCAGATCCTGGGTTTTTTCTGGTTTGGGTCACGTAGTAATGTGGGACCACACTGAAACAGTCGATTAAACCTGGTTTCGATCAATATTTTAGAGGATAACGCATGTTAGGTCTAGGTTAGGCCTAGGAATTTCACTCATCAGGCTCATACTTTCGCATTCTTCACATACTTGTTGAACGGATCCTGGGTTTTTTCTTGTTTGGATCACGTAGTAATGTGGTACCACACTGAAGCAGTCGATTAAACCTGGTTTCGATCAATATTTTAGAGGATAACGCATGTTAGGTCTAGGTTAGCCCTGGGATTTTCACTCATCAGACTCATACTTTCGCGTTTTTCACATACTTGTTGAACAGATCCTGGGTTTTTTCTCGTTTGGATCACGTAGTAGTGTGGGCCCACACTGAAACAATCATTTAAACCTGGTCCTGATAAATATTTTAGAGGATAACGCATGTTAGGTCTGGGATAGGTCTGGGATTTGCCCTCATCAGACTCATACTTTCGCACACTTCACATACTTGTTGAACGGATCCTGGGTTTTTTCTGGTTTGGATCACATAGTAATGTGGTACCACAATGAAACAGTCCATTAAACCAGGTTTCCATGAATATTTTAGAAGACAACGCAAGTTAGGTCTAGGTAAGGCCTGAGATTTTCACTGATCAGACTCATACTTTCGCATTCTTCGCATACTTGTTGAACGGATCCTGGGTTTTTTCTGGTTTGGATGACGTAGTAATGTGGTACCACACTGAAACACCCAATTAAACCTGGTCTTGATAAATATTTTAGAGAATAACGCATGTTAGGTCTGGGTTAGGACTAGGATTTGCCCTCATCAGGCTCATACTTTTGCATATTTCTCATACTTCATGGCTAGCTCCTGGGCTATTTCTGGATTGGATCACGTAGTAAAGTGGTACCACACTGAAACATTCAATGAAACCTGGTCTGGATAAATATCTTAGAGGATAACGCATGTTAGGTCAAGGTTAGGTCTAAGATTTGCCCTCATCAGGCTCACAGTTTCGCGTTTTTCACATACTTGTTGAACAGATCCTAGGTTTTTTCTGGTTTGGATCACGTAGTAATGTGGGACCACACTGAAACAGTCAAGTAAACCTGGTTTCGATCAATATTTTAGAGAATAATTCATGTTAGGTCTAGGTTAGGTCTGGGATTTGCTCTCATCAGGCTCATTCTTCCGCATATTTCTCATACATGTTGAACAGATCCTGGGTATTTTCTGGCATGGAACACGTAGTAATGTGGGACCACACTGCAACAATCAACTAAACCTGGTCTTGATAAATATTTTAGAGGATAACGCATGTTAGGTCTGGGTTTGGTCTAGGATTTGCCCTCATCAGGCTCATACTTTTGCATATTTCTCATACTTCATGGCTAGATCCTGGGCTGTTTCTGGATTGCATCACGTAGTAATGAAGTACAACACTGAAACAGTCAATTAAATCTGGTTTCCATCAATATTTTAGAGGACAACGCAAGTTAGGTCTAGGTAAGGCCTGAGATTTTCACTCATCAAACTCATACTTTCGCAATCTTCACATACTTGTTGAACGGATCCTGGGTTTTTTCTGGTTTGGATCACGTAGTAATGTGGTACCACACTGAAACATTCAATTAAACCTGGTCTTGATAAATATTTTAGAGAATAGCGCATGTTAGGTCTGGATTAGGTCTAGGATTTGCCCTCATCAGGCTCATATTTTCGCATATTTCTCATACTTCATGGCTAGATCCTGGGCTATTTCTGGATTGGGTCACGTAGTAATGTGGTACCACACTGAAACAGTCAATTAAACCTGCTTTTGATCAATATTTTAGAGAATAATTCATGTTAGGTCTAGGTTATGTCAGGGGTTTGCTCTCATCAGGCTCATTCTTTCGCATATTTCTCATACTTGATGGCTAGATCCTGGGCTTTTTCTGGATTGGATCACGTAGTAATGAAGTACAACACTGAAACAGTCAATTAAACCTGGTTTCGATCAATATTTTAGAGAATAATTCATGTTAGGTCTAGGTTAGGTCTGGGATTTGCTCTCATCAGGCTCATTCTTTCGCATATTTCTCATACTTGATGGCTAGATCCTGGGCTTTTTCTGGATTGCATCACGTAGTAATGAAGTACAACACTGAAACAGTCAATTAAACCTGGTTTCGATCAATATTTTAGAGAATAATTCATGTTAGGTCTAGGTTAGGTCTGGGATTTGCTCTCATCAGGCTCATTCTTTCGCATATTTCTCATACTTGATGGCTAGATCCTGGGCTTTTTCTGGATTGCATCACGTAGTAATGTGGTACCACACTGAAACATTCAATTAAACCTGGTCTTGATGAATATTTTAGAGGATAACGCATGTTAGGTCTGGGCTAGGTCTAGAATTTGCCCTCATCAGGCTCATTCTTTCGCATATTTCTCATACTTGATGGCTAGATCCCGGGCTTTTTCTGGATTGCATCTCTTAGTAATGAAGTACAACACTGAAACAGTCAATTAAACCTGTTTTCGATCAATATTTTAGAGGATAACGGAAGTTAGGTCTGGGGTAGGTCTAGGATTTGCCCCCATCAGGCTCTTACTTTCGCATATTTCTCATACTTCATGGCTAGATCCTGGGCTGTTTCTGGATTGTATCACGTAGTAAGGTGGTACCACGCTGAAACAGTCAATTAAACCTGGTTTCGATCAATATTTTAGAGGATAATGGAAGTTAGGTCTAGGTTAGGTCTGGGATTTGCTCTCATCAGGCTCATTCTTTCGCATATTTCTCATACTTGATGGCTAGATCCTGGGCTTTTTCTGGATTGCATCACGTAGTAATGAAGTACAACACTGAAACAGTCAATTAAACCTGCTTTTGATCAATATTTTAGAGAATAATTCATGTTAGGTCTAGGTTATGTCAGGGGTTTGCTCTCATCAGGCTCATTCTTTCGCATATTTCTCACACTTGATGGCTAGATCCTGGGCTTTTTCTAGATTGCATCACGTAGTAATGTAGTACCACACTGAAACAGTCAATGAAACCAGGTTTCCATGAATATTTTAGAAGACAACGCAAGTTAGGTCTAGGTAAGGCCTGAGATTTTCACTGATCAGACTCATACTTTCGCATTCTTCGCATACTTGTTGAACGGATCCTGGGTTTTTTCTGGTTTGGATGACGTAGTAATGTGGTACCACACTGAAACATTCAATTAAACCTGGTCTTGATAAATATTTTAGAGAATAACGCATGTTAGGTCTGGGTTAGGTCTAGGATTTGCCCTCATCAGGCTCATACTTTCGCATATTTCTCATACTTCATGGCTAGCTCCTGGGCTATTTCTGGATTGGACCACGTAGTAAAGTGGTACCACACTGAAACATTCAATGAAACCTGGTCTGGATGAATATCTTAGAGGATAACGCATGTTAGGTCAAGGTTAGGTCTAAGATTTGCCCTCATCAGGCTCACAGTTTCGCGTTTTTCACATACTTGTTGAACAGATCCTGGGTTTTTTCTGGTTTGCATCACGTAGTAATGTGGGACCACACTGAAACAGTCAAGTAAACCTGGTTTCGATCAATATTTTAGAGAATAATTCATGTTAGGTCTAGGTTAGGTCTGGGATTTGCTCTCATCAGGCTCATTCTTCCGCATATTTCTCATACATGTTGAACAGATCCTGGGTATTTTCTGGCATGGAACACGTAGTAATGTGGGACCACACTGAAACAATCAACTAAACCTGGTCTTGATAAATATTTTAGAGGATAACGCATGTTAGGTCTGGGTTAGGTCTAGGATTTGCCCTCATCAGGCTCATACTTTCGCATATTTCTCATACTTCATGGCTAGATCCTGGGCTGTTTCTGGATTGCATCACGTAGTAATGAAGTACAACACTGAAACAGTCAATTAAATCTGGTTTCCATCAATATTTTAGAGGACAACGCAAGTTAGGTCTAGGTAAGGCCTGAGATTTTCACTCATCAGACTCATACTTTCGCAACCTTCACATGCTTGTTGAACGGATCCTGGGTTTTTTCTGGTTTGGATCACGTAGTAATGTGGTACCACACTGAAACATTCAATTAAACCTGGTCTTGATAAATATTTTAGAGAATAACGCATGTTAGGTCTGGATTAGGTCTAGGATTTGCCCTCATCAGGCTCATATTTTCGCATATTTCTCATACTTCATGGCTAGATCCTGGGCTATTTCTGGATTGGGTCACGTAGTAATGTGGTACCACACTGAAACAGTTAATTAAACCTGCTTTTGATCAATATTTTAGACAATAATTCATGTTAGGTCTAGGTTAGGTCTGGGATTTGCCCTCATCAGGCTCATTCTTTCTCATATTTCTCATACTTGATGGCTAGATCCTGGGCTTTTTCTGGATTGCATCACGTAGAAATGAAGTACAACACTGAAACAGTCAATGAAACCTGGTTTCGATCAATATTTTAGACAATAATTCATGTTAGGTCTAGGTTAGGTCTGGGATTTGCTCTCATCAGGCTCATTCTTTCTCATATTTCTCATACTTGATGGCTAGATCCTGGGCTTTTTCTGGATTGCATCACGTAGTAATGAAGTACAACACTGAAACAGTCAATGAAACCTGGTTTCGATCAATATTTTAGAGAATAATTCATGTTAGGTCTAGGTTAGGTCTGGGATTTGCTCTCATCAGGCTCATTCTTTCGCATATTTCTCATACTTCATGGCTAGATCCTGGGCTATTTCGGGATTGGATCACGTAGTAAAGTGGTACCACAATGAAACAGTCCATTAAACCTGGTTTCGCTCAATATTTTAGAGGATAACGCATGTTAGGTCTAGGTTAGGTCTGGGATTTGCTGTCATCAGGCTCATTCTTTCGCATATTTCTCACACTTGATGGCTAGATCCTGGGCTTTTTCTAGATTGCATGACGTAGTAATGTAGTACCACACTGAAACAGTCAATGAAACCAGGTTTCCATGAATATTTTAGAAGACAACGCAAGTTAGGTCTAGGTAAGGCCTGAGATTTTCACTGATCAGACTCATACCTTCGCATTCTTCGCATACTTGTTGAACGGATCCTGGGATTTTTCTGGTTTGGATGACGTAGTAATGTGGTACCACACTGAAACATTCAATTAAACCTGGTCTTGATAAATATTTTAGAGAATAACGCATGTTAGGTCTGGGTTAGGACAAGGATTTGCCCTCATCAGGCTCATACTTTCGCATATTTCTCATACTTCATGGCTAGCTCCTGGGCTATTTCTGGATTGGATCACGTAGTAAAGTGGTACCACACTGAAACATTCAATGAAACCTGGTCTGGATAAATATCTTAGAGGATAACGCATGTTAGGTCAAGGTTAGGTCTAAGATTTGCCCTCATCAGGCTCACAGTTTTGCGTTTTTCACATACTTGCTGAACAGATCCTGGGTTTTTTCTGGTTTGGATCACGTAGTAATGTGGGACCACACTGAAACAGTCAAGTAAACCTGGTTTCGATCAATATTTTAGAGAATAATTCATGTTAGGTCTAGGTTAGGTCTGGGATTTGCTCTCATCAGGCTCATTCTTCCGCATATTTCTCATACATGTTGAACAGATCCTGGGTATTTTCTGGCATGGAACACGTAGTAATGTGGGACCACACTGAAACAATCAACTAAACCTGGTCTTGATAAATATTTTAGAGGATAACGCATGTTAGGTCTGGGTTAGGTCTAGGATTTGCCCTCATCAGGCTCATACTTTCGCATATTACTCATACTTCATGGCTAGATCCTGGGCTGTTTCTGGATTGTATCACGTAGTAATGTGGTACCACGCTGAAACAGTCAATTAAACCTGGTTTCGATCAATATTTTAGAGGATAACGGAAGTTAGGTCTAGGTTAGGTCTGGGATTTGCTGTCATCAGGCTCATTCTTTCGCATATTTCTCACACTTGATGGCTAGATCCAGGGCTTTTTCTAGATTGCATCACGTAGTAATGTAGTACCACACTGAAACAGTCAATGAAACCAGGTTTCCATGAATATTTTAGAAGACAACGCAAGTTAGGTATAGGTAAGGCCTGAGATTTTCACTGATCAGACTCATACTTTCGCAATCTTCACATACTTGTTGAACGGATCCTGGGTATTTTCTGGCATGGAACACGTAGTAATGTGGGACCACACTGAAACAGTCAATTAAACCTGTTTTCGATCGATATTTTAGAGGATAACGGAAGTTAGGTCTGGGATAGGTCTAGGATTTGCCCTCATCAGGCTCTTACTTTCGCATATTTCTCATACTTCATGGCTAGATCCTGGGCTGTTTCTGGATTGCATCACGTAGTAATGAAGTACAACACTGAAACAGTCAATTAAATCTGGTTTCCATCAATATTTTAGAGGACAACGCAAGTTAGGTCTAGGTAAGGCCTGAGATTTTCACTCATCAGACTCATACTTTCGCAATCTTCACATATTTCTTGAACGGATCCTGGGTTTTTTCTGGTTTGGATCACGTAGTAATGTGGTACCACACTGAAACATTCAATTAAACCTGGTCTTGATAAATATTTTAGAGAATAACGCATGTTTGGTCTGGGTTAGGTCTAGGATTTGCCCTCATCAGGCTCATACTTCCGCATATTTCTCATACTTCATGGCTAGCTCCTGGGCTATTTCTGGATTGGATCACGTAGTAAAGTGGTACCACACTGAAACATTCAATGAAACCTGGTCTGGATAAATATCTTAGAGGATAACGCATGTTAGGTCAAGGTTAGGTCTAAGATTTGCCCTCATCAGGCTCACAGTTTCGCGTTTTTCACATACTTGTTGAACAGATCCTGGGTTTTTTCTGGTTTGGATCACGTAGTAATGTGGGACCACACTGAAACAGTCAAGTAAACCTGGTTTCGATCAATATTTTAGAGAATAATTCATGTTAGGTCTAGGTTAGGTCTGGGATTTGCTCTCATCAGGCTCATTCTTCCGCATATTTCTCATACATGTTGAACAGATC